>NC_057797.1:487148539-487332775 GCF_018294505.1 Triticum aestivum
GGGTCTCTCTCTTCTTTTCTTTTGTTTTTACTTTTTTCCTTTTACTTTTCTTTTCTGTTTTATGACTAGTTTTCTTTTATTATTTCTCTTTTATTTCTTTACTGTTTTCATTTAAAGTTTCTATTAATTTCTTTTTATAAAATACCAAGTTAGCACCTAAAGTAGTATTACTAATTAGGCCTCTGCCATAATTATTTTGGCACACTATTAATTTAGTTATATTACTATATCTTTATAAAAGGCATTAAAGTAATTGTTTTGCCCTAAGCTTTGGTTATTTTAGTGAAATTAAATATTATAAGAAATGTTGGTTTCCCCACCATTATTATCTATGCAATATTTGGTTCATTCCGATCATTTTAGTTTTAATATTTGAAAACTTTTATTGTTTGCATATTTTTGAATTTGAATTTGAATCGGTTTCGAACTAACTTGAGATTAACAACTATAAACGAGGTGACGTGGCACCATTAGCAGAGGATCACTGTAGCTTAATTACCCGGGCGTCACATCTTTAGCCGGTGGCTGCACGTTAAGAACAAATTTTGTATCGCACCAAAACAAATTACAGCTATAAAACAAAAGGAAGGTTGGCATAAAAGTTAACAGTCCAGCAGATAAATGCACCACCAGAAGTTCAGAAGCTCAGTTCATTTGACCTGACTATTACATTTTCATGTTGTATTGTCCGATGGAGCACCATGACCTTCGCCTTCAGTTCTCCTAGGCTCCTGAACAACATAGCAAATGTGTAATAGTCTGGTTTCAAAACCACGCATATCTTGACAACATCGAACAATGTCTCTCCTTGTTTCACAAAGGGTCTCTGTTAGGGAATGGACTTGTGTCTGAAGCGTAGATAAAACATTATTTTGAGCTTGCGTATCTTGCTCATGAGGTAGTTTAGATGAGATTGCCTTAACAACCAACCCAGTATTATGCAGGAACGTGCTTTTGGCACTGTTAGTGGACAGGTACTGACCCACTGCAGCAAGAGCTGACATTGCGGTTATAGTTGCCTCGCCACCTTCAGAAGGTGCTGGTTCCACCATTTTTTCCATAGCTCGCTGAAAAGTTGAGGTTTTACGTTAGTAGTACTAGAACAGAAGATATTAAGGAGGCAGCAAAACCAAACAAAATAGCTTTGTTCTATATACAAAACTTATTCTGGTGAATCCAAGTAAAATATTAGTCGTATTTTATTGCAAAGTACATAATAAAACCAGGTTCCAAACATATGACCATGTACCATCGCTAATGTATTTTCTATTTCTACACATTGTATTGAGGGATAAGGATAAAGAGACGGAGTTTATAATACGGTAAGCATAGTATGACATCATTCATATCACAAAACAACTGAGAACAGACAAACATGCAATTGTAACATTGTGTGGGCAAGTCCAGCACGAAACTAGATTACAAGTCAAGATCAAAGGAACATCACTCCTCTCTTTTAAACCTTATAAGGTGCAATGATACGCTAAGACATTTGTGTATAAAATGCATGAGGATTAAGGACTTACTACAGCGGCTTTGACTGGTGTAGTCATGCCATTCTTCTTGCTGGTGTGACGGTCCTTGAAGGTTTCCACAGCATTTGGTTCAGGTACTTTTTGGTCCTTGCGGGCTTTCCTCTGCATTTGGAACAAGTCAATATAGATCTGATAATATGGTACAGCAAAAAGAGTGAAACAGCAGCTAATTACAAGAGCCTCATAGTGTGCAATATAGCTACAAGATCCTATCGTCTGTTGGAATTTCACTTTCGTACGTTTGGCCTTGTTCTTTGAACGGTTCACCTACAAGAAGATGGATTTGTGTGGCACATGCGTAAATAGGAGTTCAACATGTGATCTGATCACATATATAATGTACCTAATACTTCGGATCAGACCAGTGTTTAACGAGGCCCCTCTATTCTTCATCCGATATATTTTGCACTGGAGATGTTTGGGAAAGTTCACTGTTAGCCTTGCCTTCAAAGTGAGTTTTCCTCAAGTTATACCGATACTATCGTAGAGCAGACTTGAAAACATGGGTGCAAGCTTGCCTGGTTGCATCATCTTGGCTATCCGACTTGAACCTCATCTGTTGAAAATTATGGGAGGCTCATTACCGGCAACCTAGAAAGTATGGGACAGAGCAAGACGATATTACTAGTTTCCATACATAACCATACTTATAGATACATGTTTGAGGAACGTGTTGAACTGGGTTTTGTCTTTGTCATTCCTATACTGAATCCATGTTGGGAGGATACATACATGACACCTAATGGCAACCGCTGCCACTTATACTAACTTGGCTGACTCTGTAGCATCACGTGGCCTTTTTAAACCTGCCTCAAAACGGATCTCCATTCTTCCTCCTCTAGATTTAGTTAACCTATCGAGCATTATCCCGGATGTTTGTTTCCTCTCGTGCCTAGGTGCTAGTCCAACAAGGAACATAGGAAGTGTTAGTGTACATCAAACTGTGAGACTACATATAAAGAAGCATGCAACTGTAACTTGGCTACAGCAACTACCTTCTTGTTGCTGAAGCTCACAAGGTTCATCTGATCTTGCCAACTCGTCTTGTGTCAAGAGTGCTTGGGAAGTAGTGTCAGGTGGCAAGGGATCTTGGGAACATGCTGCTAGCTCAGTTGACGCATGAGTAACTCGTGCAGCTGGTAGTACTATGGAAGGTGTTGCAAGAACTAGGGTTGTCTCTACTTGTTTGGTGGCAGCTATTTGTTTCTATTTGGCTTTTTCTGCAGCTCGTGTACCATGGGATACCCTATTTGTACAATTTTCCACTGGACTTTGACCTTCTAATGCACCATCAGTACCAGTAGAATTTGCAGGGTTCTTCCGGTTCCCATTCCCTGCCATTATGTGTTTCTTCCTCTTTCTTTGTGCCATGTTAAGTCAAGCCGACAAGAAAAATGAATACCAATTTAGTTCTTTAGAACAAATTGATGCATGATACAAACGAACTGAACTTTGATGTTAGAAAACCACATGATAGGAGGATGTAATATGTATGAAAAATAGGACGGAAGATATAACCAGAACTATGATGTGTAAACTAAGCAGAAGACATTTCACTAAATTAGAAGCAATGCAATGGAAGGTAGACACCATATGAAAGATGCTACAAATATTGCTCTGCCAAGTTAACAGTGTCTCATCATAAATGGCGTTTAAACAAATGTGAAGCAGTAAAAGAAATAAATCATATGCAAGATGCAAACAACATCACACTACCAAGTTAGAGGTCTGTCATCATTAGTGTCGTTGCACATTCACATCTTATGATGTGTAAACTAAGGAGAAGGCATTTCAACAAATTAGAAGCAATGAAAGCTAGACACCATATGAAAGATGCAACGAATATCACTCTACCAAGTTAAAATTGTCTCGTCATAAGTGCCATTTCAACAAATTAGTAGTACAAGATAGAAAAGAATGCGAGATGTAACCTATATCACACTTCGGAGTCAAACGTGTCTTATGATAAGTGATTGTTGCAGGTTACACAATAGTAGGAATTTTATGTAAGAACATGGTGTGATAGACAGATATTGTATGTTCTAGAAACAGGAACCCGTGTCTTATTCAAGTATAATGTGTAAAGTAGGCAGATGGAATTCAACAAAATTAGAAGCAATACAAGCTAGACATCACACATAACATGCAACCACATATAATAGTGCCAAGTTAGAGGGAGCACCAGTGATGGTGCACTAGGGGAGACGTGCTCATCATAAACACAACTACGTTGAGTGTCTATGCATGTGTTTTCTTGGAAATCATCTTGGGGGATGGAGGAGTAGAAACTATAGAGGCCCTCCGTTTGGAAGGAGCACGTTTATCAGCTGCCTTGCTAACTTCTTTCCGCTTTATTGATTTTGAATTGTCAAGTAAAACGGACAAGAAAAAGCAATAAAATTCTCTCTTCAGAACTCATTCATGCATGACACTGACAATCACTTACTTTGATGTAAGGCAAACACATGATACCAGGATGGAATATGTATGAAAAATAGGACGACATGGCATGTTCACAACTATTTGTGTAAACTAAGCAGAAATCATTCCAACAAATAAGAAGCAATGCAAGCTAGACACCACATGAAAGATGCAACCAATATGACTCTGCCAAGTTAAAAGTGTCCCATCATAAATGGAATTTCAACAAATTAGAAGCAGCGCATGCTATAAATCATATGAAAGATGCAACTAATATTGCACTGCATATACTAAAGATGTCTCATCATATTGATTGATGTACGATACAAAAAAACAATAGTTTTATGTAAGGACATGCTTAATAGACTGATGTACTATGTACTAAATATAGGAAGGCATGTCACATTAACAGGTATAATGTATAAGCTAAGCAGAATAGCACATGCAGTTTAACCAGATTGGAAGAATTACAATCTAGACACCATATGCAACATGCAACCACATATCACGCTGCCAAGTTAGAGAAGCACCTGCGATGCTAGTGTAGGGGAAATGCAGTAATCAACTACAAAGCTACGTTCACTATCTTCCTCTAGCCTTGTTGTTTCTTGAGAATCATGTCGGGAGGCTGATGCTGCATTCTTTAAATGAGGAGTAGTCGACTTTCCTGACTGCCTCATCATAAGTGATTGATGAGGGATACACAAGAACATTAGTTTGATGTAAGAACATGGTTAATACACAGATGTACTAGTATGTACCAAAAACAAAAAGGCATGTCATGTTTAAAGGTATAATGTGTAAGCTAAGAAGATGCAATTTAACCAAATTGGAAGCAATACAAGCTAGACATCCGGCTGGAGTGGTGAGCATGATCATCTAGGACCTGAGAGCCTGGTGGGAGGCAGGCTGCTTCGCCACCATCGCGGCTTTTTAGTTGGCTTCCAGGTGATGTCTGTCTTTGCTGGGCTTGTCACTGCCTCAGCCAGTGCCCTGACTAGATATTTGTCTTCTAGTGCTCACGTGATGGTGGTTCATGTAAAAAATATCTTTCCTTATCTTAATAAAGACCGACTTCGGCCTTTCGAATACAAGCTAGACACCATATGGAACATGCAACCACATATGACACCGCTAAGTTAAATTAAGCACCTGGGATGCTGGTTCATTGCGAGCGAGGTCATCAACTCCAGAGCTACATTTACCATCTCCATCTGCTGACACTGCACCCTTTATAGCGCTGTAACGTGTCGTGCTTACCCACGTATAAAGCTGGAGCAACTTCTCTCTTTTCTTTGCTACATCTCTCAAGGCAGACTTTGAAATACCCTTGCATAAAAACACAATAGTGAGAGTATGGGTGAAGTGTGTGCAGAACTAGTGCACTATAAAAGTAGCAGATAGCAGGTGGCTGAAAAATAAATGACAGGAGACATATGATAGCTCTACAACATTGCATGGCAAACAAAATTAGATTCTACTCCGTATGATTTTGTAATATATGAGCACAGGAAATGCAGGTACTCCTCCAGCACACCACCACATGTGGTAATATCAAGATAACAGTCAACTGAAAATAAATAGGTCAGTCAATTTTTTTAATGAACCGTCCGATCTATAAGGAATGGGTAGATGGCCTTCGTCTACCTCCTACCAGTCACTGTTGACTATCTTTCTCGAACCACCAGCGACCACCGGCCCAGACCCCTGCCTCCACTGCCCCGCCCTCCCCTCGACCTCACACCACCGCCGTGCTTGGCAGTGCCCCCAGGCCATCCCTTTAATCCCGGCTGACCTCCAGATCGGGTGCCAGTAGCACTAGGCCCCACACGCCCCTAAGATAAACACTAAGGCGCTGCTTCCCTGGTGTAATAGGTGGACTAGCGCCTGTTACGCCGGGGAATGCTTCCATTAATTGGGAATCAACTGACCAGGAATTGAAATTCAAGGGGGTGACGGACCTCTAGCTAAGGTGAAATAGTATATGAGGAGAAACCTTGTGCATCGTGAGTTACTAGGAACATCTAGTATCAAGAAGTTGCGGTCAACTAGTGTCTTCTGTGGGATGAATACCGTGCAAGCAGACACGTAAGATTTGCTTGAATAAGGGAAGAGGAGTACCCTTATCGGTTGCCAGTGTGGTCTCCTCCATATGTCACGAGGATCTTCTTTTTTATCCCGGGGGAACCGGTGTTTTGGAGAACCATGGATCCTTGGACAAACCCATGGACAAATTGTTGACTGTGTTGCCGTGGCCGTATATCGGCGGAGGGGAAGCAGATCCGAGGCGGCGAAGGACGGAGTAGCAGGAACAGGTCCGGTGCGGTGGAGGGTGGCGAAGTTGGAGCGGCAGCAGTGTGGCGCAGGACGGCGTGGTTGAACTGGCTAGGGTACGGACGGCTCGGCCTCGACTTCAATTACTAGCCGTGGAGTGCGTTGTGGTTGAGGTTGCGGTGGATGACGACATCGGGGTATCATCTCCGGCATGATGGAGGAGGGCGGCAGTTGATGGGTGGGATGGGGTGGAGGACGGAGGACCTTGGGGTTTCGCGACTGGTGGAGAGGTAGTTTTTGTGCCCATGGAGTACGAAAGGGGAATCAGACGGGTGGGCGGGGGGGGGAGAACCATGTTTCGGTCTGGGACGCGCTTGTTTTTGGCTTTTTTGGACAGAAGATGGGACGCGCTTGTTTGAAATTTGGGGCAAGTACAAACTTTTCCCCCCGCTTAAATTTCGGACCTACTGCGGGTCGAGGGTAGGATGGTAATCCCAGGTGTCCCAAATTGTGGGCGGGAGCGATTTCGGCCATGCGCATGTGTGCTTAGGCGGCCATTGTGTATGAATGTTTTTCGGAGGCGGTTGCGTGGCGTCTAGATGAAGCTACAAACCTACCCCGGTTTAGACCTTTGGATGTCGGGCCGGTAGGTTTCATGGGTCGGACTTATTAGACAAGTAATTTCCTTGTACTACCAAACATTGTTCTCACACGGTTTCGGGCGAGTAGAGGCTCTTTTGGCGCTTCGTTTGAAATTTTGAAACACATGCATTCACGTTTACAGTACTCTTGAACTTTCAGGATTGACCTAAATAGACAACGTTAAATTTGACCTTGTATGTTTGAAAACCTCATTAAATTATCCGCTTCTTTTTGAAATTTTTGAACTTGAAAATCCTATAACTAAGATTATTTTGGAATGGAGGAGCTAAATTTGAATCTATTTTGTACACGACTACATATGCTATTATGTACAAAATCAGAGCAAAGATTGGTGCCCCCATAATTTAGATATGATTTACAAATGCCATGATATCAAATTCAAATAATTAAATGGACTTCATGTTGAATTTGATTTTTAAAACCACCTTATTTTGAATTCAAATGTATGCTAGTTCATAGGTAGCTATTTATAATGTTCATTGTGTAAGTTTCGTATGTATAATGTGCTTTACACACATAACATGAACTATACTCATGTTTATTTTTGATTGCTAAAGCGATGCATTGTCTGGAGTTCAAAATACTAACTATGTGGACCAATTGTGTCGAATAATAACATAGTCTTGCTCAAATTCGATAGAATGTAGATGTCTGATGGATCAATGACCGTTCCTTACGCGAATTGCAAATATCATGATCCCATCCTAATATTTCGATACAATTTATATCTTTAATCAATGTGTACAATAGTCCTTTACGTGTAGTTTCACTCTGAATCAGTGGTCTTTCACACATGCTCACACACTCTCTCCCGAGGTGTCTTTCTCGCACACATGCTCTCGATATAACCCTCCCTCCCTCTCATAACCATTTACGACTGTTTTCACTAACCTTTATCACAAGCACTCTTCCTCTCGCAAGCATACACACGCACAATCCCCATCGACCCTTTCTATATACATTGGCCTCCCTACGTGTCTCTTGTACGCACATTATCTTTGGGCCTGTCTCTCACGCATTGTCTCACACCTCTCTTCCTAATCGACGAGTATGATTCTAGCAAAGCATTCTGTAGGATGCCCCTTAAAGTTAGGTTGGTTGAATAGTAATATCAAAGATAAAGGGGTTACCTTAGTCCGAGAACCTGGGTTACAAATCCTAGCCGGCTTTGTTAGTGGACACAAAGTCCTTCACAATTATGCTATCTTTTTCTTGCATGACTAGTCATCCATGGGTCTCCCTAAATGCGTCACGGGCCGACCAATGTGGCGCAGGACAGAACCGAATGAAGGGCCTCACCTCGACCCACCGGATCTCACGTGGTGACAGACCCTCTGCCCCCTCGTCTCGTTATCTTCTCACACCCACACATACCAACACAAACACCACACACAAAAAATATATTCTCCTAGTGCCTCTATCCACTCCCCCCTTGCATATACACACTCAAGGGAATCTCTTGCCGTGACGTCATATTCGTCTCTCTCTCTAGAACACTCTCATTTCTCGTGCTATCTCTCCCATGCCCCCTGCGGCCCCTCTATCCATGCCTCTCTCGAATACGTAACACACACGCATACCTCTCTAGGCCCTGCCAAATGCATCAACTACACATTCACACATGTTACATCATGTACCCCATTGATCTAAAAAGCCCTCTCTTCACATTTATTTCGCATACACCATTCCTTTTTAATAAAGTGTGGCCAAAAAATTATTTTAGAATTTCTACATATATACAACATTGCAAAGTTATATGGAGGAGTATGAACACTAATTTGCATTGCATGGTGCCCACAATGATATTTATTCCGCACTTTGAATTTGTATATTTTTAAAATATATATAAAGTTAGTCATAATAAAGAGAAACGGAGAGCATCTCTCTCACCATCGCATAATAAAGAGAAACGGAGAGCATCTCTCTACGCCCCTTTCACGTATGCACACAAACTATCTCCAGGTCCTCTAAAAGTAAGCCCCCAGCACATTCATGCATGTTTCATCTTTCTCTCGCGATATATATAGTGACGATCATTGTATTTGAAGAGAAAGCACAATACGTACACTGGACTTCAGAATCAACTCATTACGGTCACCATTTACGTTTTGTGGTTATTATACAGTCACGGGCTCATCGTATAACTCTGTATTTGCTCAAGACACGACTAGTTGACTAGTTAAACGCTCCACGTGGCACCTCTAGCATTGCATCACATTATCTCACTACCATCGGGCCCCCCTGTAGACTTGTATCTACTCTACATCTACACTCTTATAAAATATAAAATACACTCTTATAAAAAATAGAGTTGGTGATGATGGTGTGCCTGCCATCCTGCAATATAGGTCGTCCAATTTATACCTGACGGATAGGAAAGAAACTATGACAATATTGCAAAAAGATACCCACACGCCTCTCCACATTTGCAAATAAGGCCTTCCCTCGTTCATCCTTTTCTCTCACAAGATAAACTAGTCATACAAATGCATCTTGACGTTACGAGCAACGCACGGGCATCTTGCTAGTAAGAATGAAAACAAACTACAAAAAATATTGGACGGTGGTTCGAAGTCACGACCGCGGGCACAGCGGACAAGGTGGCCTTGTATTGGTATGATGAGCCGTCTATTTTAACACACAGGAGCTAGTGTGGTGATTATACACACACGCATGCATGCACACGAACTGCATGCACGCAACACTCACACGAACACATGTACCCACGCACGCACGCAACACTCACATGTAAACACGCAGCCACGCATGCGCGCAACAATCACACGCACATACGCACGCATGCATGCACACGCCAGTACACCACACGACCAACATGCTCAAGTGCTCAACCTACACGTGCATGCTCACACATCAGGCCCTGACAGACACGTAGACAACCAAGTGATTCCCATGCATGGGTTGGAGTCTTGTCACACATGTGTAAATTTGTGTTTATTTGAGCCTTTTCCCTGTGGAAACTGACAGGTACGACCCACAAGGAATGTGGTCAATTTAACTAGTCAACATGGTGCCACGCAGACTATTTGGCCGGTCAACAGAGTGCAATTCGATGTTGAACCGTGAGCAAGTGACCGTATAATCACCGCAAAACGTATATAGTGAACGTAATCAGCTTATTTTGAAGTTCGGTGAACGTATTACTCTTTTCTCTCTGTAGGCCCTCCAAAACTACATCTCTACATGTTCTCGCATGTTACGTCTAACAACTATGCAATACAGCACTACTACTACACTCTAACACAATAAATCGTATGTGTTTTTAGTTTTACTAGATATCATATTGTTACTTAATTATTGAGTTTGCATACATTAAACTTGCCTTTGAATTGTATGGCTAGTATCATATACCGCGCGGGAAAAATCCCGCCCTTTCCTGTTTAATCAGGTTTGTATCGATGGATCGTGCAAAACAGCAAAACTATAGTACTCCTCTGTCGTAAGAGTGAAGCGCTCGCTTTCAGAAATCTTCTAGTCCCTTTCTCCTACATGTGGGACATCAAGCTACCGGGTCCACGTGCCATACCGGAATACAGTGCAGAGCAGCCGGGCTGAAGCACCCAGTCATGGCGCCAGCGTAGTAATGAGCAATGAGGCGTCAAATCACAAAGCTGCACCTATCCCATAGTTAAGTTGGAGGGAAAAAGTAATAATGCTAAAAAAAGAAGTTGGAGGGACGAAGCAACCATCATTTCACTCGTTGCTAAATCCGCTTCTGCCTCATGTGGGACGCGGATCGGCTTGGTAAAGCACTGACATGTGGGACCGCATGTTAGTAAACCGCCAGGAAAACGTCATCTAAAAATAAGAAACCTCCCCCGCCATCCGCGCGGCAAAATCACCTCCTTTTTACTAATCTTGATTCTATAACTTTTTAGATCAATATAATTCTGATTTGTATATAGCACACAGGAGCAAAACTAAGTGGTACGGTTAAGGGCATCCACAATGTGTAGCCAAATGTGAAAATAGCTTTTGGCATCGTGGAAACCATTGTGGACGGTGTTGCCAAAGCCAAAAGGATGGAACCGAAGCTCCCTGATTGATTGATTGAAGGAATAGAAAAATGCAACGTCTCTCCTCTTTCTCCCGTGCTTGGACGCATGTACAGTATAGAGCACAGAGTCTACTCCCCTGCCCCTTCTATCACAAATCACAAAGTAGTGAGGCGTCAAATCACAAAGCACGGACGAAGCAACCATCATTTCACTCTTCGCTGAGTCTGCTTCTCCATCGTCTTCTTCGAGAAACCATCTCACCGCACTAAGTTGGACGGACGACACTATTGTGTACGAGTAGTACTAGTACAATTACGCGCCTTTGGTTCAACGGACTTCCTGGATGCAAATAAGGCGGTTGTCTCGGCTTGCAGGCGGCACTTGCGAACGACTTACCGTGGTATCCCTCAATGGTGTTCTCCGTCAAATGCACTTCGCCAAACCACAACGTTCGAGATATCGTCGACGTCACCGCAATGGGGAAGGAAGTCAAATATAGTTACTACCTCCATTTTTTCGTACACAAGGCCAGTATATCAAAATTACAATTTGCAAAAGGTCACTAACACTAGTCGAGGCACAATTGATGGGGTTTTCCTCGTACTAGCAACCAAGGACATTAATATCCCCTGCATGCATGCAGAAGTGAGAAGGTTGGTTTGCATGGCGCCGCATTAATGAAGCGATGAGAAGTGATATGGTTAGCTCTTTGGGCTTTGGAGAAAAAAATATGCATTAATTGACACGTGAAACGCGGATTTGTATCGATTAATCCCGCGAAGGAAAAGCCCACGTTTCTTTTTTAACACTAGTACTCCTAGTACATTGTACGTACTTATCCTGTTTGCACTACTAGGAAAAGGCTTATTAGTGGCGCATCTGTTTTGGCCATTAATGGCGCACTACAGGTGCGCCACTATCATCACGCTACTAGTAACATATACTAATGGCGCACCCCAGGTGCGCCATTATTATACCATATTATAGTGGCGCACCAGGAAGTGTGTGATTTGTAAGTCACACGGTGCGCCATTAGTATGCCTCCCAGGGGCCATATTTACCTTGTGCTCTGGGTTATTAATGGCGCACTAACAGATAATGCGCCACTAGTATTTTTTATAGCAGTGCGCCACTAATGTGTTGTTTGGTGCGCCACTAGTATGAATATTAGGAATTTTTTTATTTTCTGATATTTGCACAGGTTACCAAATATATTACTACACAGAATATAGATAGCACAACATATAAACAGCAGATTCATCAAATACAATAGAATATTAGTCTTCGAATACAATTCATCATATTAGTCTCCTAATTCAAAAGACCGAACAAAGTTAGAACATTACAAGTCTCGAGACCGCGAGTAGCGAGTTTGTCGAAAGTAATACTGCATTTAGAGATAATTGAGAGATGTGTCCTTTCTTATCTTCGTGCTACTGCTACTGCTATGCCTAAACATGACCTAAATACCCTATTTCAGGTAAAATAGCAGAAAACAAAATAGACCCTGACTCTCCATTATGGAGAATGGAGATCATCCTGTCCCCAATTCTTGCGCTTAGCTTCCTTTTGCTTCCAAGAACCTCCTTACGACTGTCCATACATTTTTTCCATCCTTTGATTTGCATGTCTCCACTTCTTTTAGAAATCTGGTATGGACAGTTGAGATTCGTAGGATGACCTGGCTGTATGTTCAAAACATTAAGGCTACCTTTCTGATACATCAAATGAGGCACACAATTCTCTGGGATTATCTGTTGAAAAACATAGTAATAACTTCATAGTTAGCAATGATGTACTAGTTTTAGAAGTATGCAAAAGATGCATAGATGTCGTAATAGTAAAAAATCTTACCAGGGTATCTCCATGGTAGTTATCGTAGTTCAACACATGCACTAGTGGCACGTATTGACCATAATGTTAAGGAGTTTGATTCCAGATATTGTAATTCTCAATGTCAGTACAAAATCTGACCAGATGATTTTTCTCCTTGTAAGTTAATTCGGAGCCATCAGTGTAGTGGGTTTTGTCTACCATCTCCCGCACATTCTTTGAAGAATCAAAATAAGCTGTCAATGGAAATAAGCTGTCAACTATTTTGAAATGAACAATATAAATTAGTTAATAATTAACTATGTTTGAGAAACTCACATAGCGGTAGAACTGGAGGCGTATCAACAAGGACCCAAATGTCCATATTGTCTTGGTCGATGTCAGGATCACCAAGATCTATGGTGACAAGCATACCATCATCAAAACCATACATCTTGCAAAATGCTTCCCAATTTTTGCAACCAAAATGGGTTACGCTCCCAGAATTATACAGATTTACTTCAAAATCCACATCATGATGAGTCCTTAGGTGAATTTTCTTTGATTCAGAATTTTCATGGTCTTCAAAATCCATCCTCTCTAAGACATAGCGTCTTGCATGGCATGGGATAAGCTATACTCGAATTGTAAAAGATGAAAATTACACGTTGAAATAGTTGAAGTCGTGCTTAATTATGAAAAAAACACTTGTCGTTGTTGTGTACCGTTTCAAATTCGAAGGTCTCCTTGAGCTTAATGCTGAAGCGCCGATCATCATCCAGGTGAGCCCTGTCGCACAGACCTCGATCGTCGTGGCACCAGCCGCACTCCCCCGGGAGACTTTCGTTGTCGAATGACGACATTTCCTACGTTCATAATTCAAAACTACATCATCTCTTGACATTAGTAATAACTATGAGTTGATATCACACTTCTATACGTATAACACAAGAGGCTGTTGATCCTACTTAATTAAGTACTAAGATACCCAGGCCCATGCATTAGTTGCAAGTACCCCATATGTCCTATTGTTAGCAAAGTCATGCTAAAATTCACGGAAAATTTTAGCATGACCTTTGCTGAAAATAGGACATATGGAGTACCCGAATTTGCCGGAACAGAAGTTAATCGACATTTTGGCAAACTCAAGGGCCTCTTGTGGTACCTGGAAAATCATTATCCCACCCCGCCCCGCTGCAACCCCACAACACCCCACAATATCATCATGACACGATGGTCGGAGACAAAACTCCCCAATATCATCACGACACGATGGTCGGAGACAAAACCCAGCAATATATCTTCTAGCCATGAAACCCTACCCTGATTCTCCTTTCTTCCTCTTTTTTCATTTAAACCTGCAAACATGTCGGGAAAGCAATTAATACAAGGCACAAAAATGGCATGCAATGTAGCCTTAATGCTACAGAACATATGAAATACATGCCAGCAATATATATGATATAAACTCCAATAATTTTTTAATAAAAACAGTAGCTAAAAAAGTAGCAAGCAAGCAATTTATTTGACTAACTATTTAAGTGTTCTGGACTCCAACAACCACTTTGCAGACAAGCAGGAAAGTGGTTCTTCATGGATAGCTGAAAGTGGTTCTTCCTTGAGGGATGTGTGATCTATGATGGTGCTATCTTTTTGCTTAATTGGCTTTGCTTAATCCTATGAGGAGCACTGGATTGAAGCAACGGCTCAAAACATGTCAACTGCCTGTGCATGCTGCTGCCTATTTAGAAGGCAATCCAACAATCTGGCCTGACTCTCTGACTTAGCCGCCGCCGCACGCACGCCCGCATGATTAATAGGCCTCCTGGGCTAGCTAATAACAAAGGTATGTATGTACTCTCTGAAAAATTATTGATTTGATTCATATCTGCTCCCTTTCTTCTAGTTTCCTTTGGAAACTTTCTACAGTAGTATTCTATGTACTGATTGATTTCATTGATTGATGCGTGCGCCAGTGGTCTAAGAGTACCCAGCTACAAGTGGATTATCATCATCTTTTTGGCTCCGTCCAGTCCTCATGTGAAGAGCTCGCTCTTCGAAAAAGAAGCAACATTAGACTTACCAGTTCAGTCAAGAGGGGAAAAAAGTTGTCTTCCGTTGCGACACTGAAAACAGAGCGTCATAGGGCTTCTGTTATTTCATATAGTGCATATATCCTCCAAGGCTGTCCGTCCGTCCATCCGTTCGTCAAAATATGGTTGCAGGTGGTGGCACTCACAAGACACCTGCTGATGGTGCTGCTGACATAATGCACCAAGAGGAGCCTCCAAACACAGATGCAAAAGACGATCATCACATAGCCATCTATTTCATTGACTCACCCCAACAAACAGAAAGAGGGGTCCTGGGTGACAAGACCAATGGCCAGGATTACCCCTTCACCACCACCTGCAAACACCAAGCTCACCACCCTG
Source organism: Triticum aestivum (assembly GCF_018294505.1). Classification (NCBI taxonomy): domain Eukaryota; kingdom Viridiplantae; phylum Streptophyta; class Magnoliopsida; order Poales; family Poaceae; genus Triticum; species Triticum aestivum. Next base: position 487,163,696 of record NC_057797.1, read on the forward strand.
CTACTCCATGGACCACATGCTCGGCGCTGACCAAAGAGCAACGCCAAGGCAGCAGCAAGCAGCGGCCAAGCAACGAACATCAACAGCAGTAGTAGTGCAGTCAGCAGAGCAACAACAGCAGTGGGGGCGGCACGACAACAGTCAGCATGGGCACGCGCGAGCGGCAACAGGCGGACGAGCACGGGTGACGGATGGCCAGGGGCGCGCAGGCGGATGCGTGCCCAAGGGCAGGAGCAGCTGGTAGGGCGTGTGTCGGGGCGCGGCAGAGGAGCCCGGGGGCACACGGGCCGGCTGAGGGGTGACCGTGAGGTCGACGGCGGCGGCTTACAGTGGCCTATGTTGGTGGATCGAAGGGGTGAACTGTTGAGGGACTCACTGCGGAGATTGTGGCAGGCTCGGTGAAGGCCGGAGTGGACCGGAGAGACCGTGGCGACCGCGAGATGGCGACGGCTGGAGGAAGAAGGACTCCTCCTCCTAGTGCTCTGGCGGCGACTCCAGCAGCGGAGCGGGCGTGGGGGTCGTCGGGTGTGGGGGGTCGTCGGCGGCGGTGGAGAGCCGGCGCGGGGGGTTTGCTCGGCGGCGATGGAGAGCGAGAGCGGGCGAGGGGGATCTGGCATGGGAGGGTTAGCGAGGGGGAAGGTTAGCAATGGCGAACCTCCTAGGGGTGCGCCATAAGTACTTTGATAGCAATGACGCACCTTCCCCTGGTGCGCCATTACTAACCTTTTTTTTTGGATTTTCCGTTGCATCTAATATTTTTTCTAGAAAATGACGATCAAATTTGAAAACATTTATGAATGTGAAAAAATATCATCAAATTTTTTATTTGAAAATATTTATGAATATGAAAAAATATCACCAAATTTATTATTTGAAAATATCATCCAATTTGTTATTTGAAAATATCATCAATTTTTTGGATTTTTAGTTGCATTCATTTGTGAATTGGTAAAACATTTATGAATGTGAAAAATTATCATCAAATTTGAAAAAATATTCATGAATTCAAAAAGTACCCATGAAATTTAAAGATATCCATGAGTTCAAAAAATATTAACAAATTCAATACTTTTTGTGAGTTAGAAATTCTATACCAGAATAAACACATAAATAAATATTCATGAGGACTAGAACAGAAGAAATATCATTACTAGTTTCGCAAAACAAAAAATACTTAATTGTTAGTAGTGGCGCACCTTGGTTGTGGTGCGCCATTACTAGTTTGAACTAGTAATAGCGCACTGTACCCTGGTGCACCATTACTAGTTTTGGAAAAAAATGTTAGTAATGGCGCACCTTGTGTGTGGTGCGCCATTACTAGTTAAAACTATTAATGGCGCACAGTGCGCTGGTGCGCCATTAATAGTTTTGGAAAAATAAAATTTGCTAGTAATGGTGCACCGTGGGTCTGGTGCGGCATTAGTAATGAAGACACTGATGGCACACCTATATCTGGAGCGCCACTTCTATATAGCAGTGGCGCACCACATACATGGTGCACCATTAATGTCCATATTGGCTATAGCCCTTTTCCTAGTAGTGTTGGGTCTAGGCCTTGCATTGCCATACTTCGCCACACATTTTTGCCAAGCTTGCCTAAAGTTTTCAAAATGAAAAGGAGGTACACTTGCGCACGACTGTCGCGGTCGCACCGCACCCTCACACGGTCGCTCATGCACGCCGCGGTCGCACCGCACCCTCACACAATCGCTCCTGCACGCCGCGAACCCAACCAAGGGAACACACCCTCACTCACATGTGTTGTCGCCTGTAAACAAACTAAAGTCAGCCATCCTACCGCTGACACATAATTTTCATTCATAGAGTATGTTTATCCAACCGCATGTTCGGGAGTATCAGTACGGCCCGTGCGGTGGTCTGTTGGGGAAGACGAAGAGGTGAGGGAGAAGGGTTTGGAGACGTAGGATATTCATCCAAGCGCCGGAAATGGTAGACTGACCCAAGTCAGGTGACTTGCATAACAATATATGTTTTTACACAACAAAAGATCCATAAAAACTACAACATAAAGAAAAACTATCACTGCTTGTGGAACGAGACAGCCTCGTCGTCTTTGTCTGCAGGCGCAAACCAGCCGTATCTGCCGACGTGTGTCTCCGCACCGTGGTTGTCCTCGGCCTCTAGCTACTCGTTCACGCGGACCGTGCGGGTGATCTACACGGATGAGAGCACCGCCCGGTTCAAGTCGAGGATGTCCGGTTCCGCCTGCAGGAGGGCCTCGATGGCAGCGGCATCCGCACGCTCCGTGTTGAGTCGAGCCTCCGCCGCCCGGTTCATGTCCAGGACGTCCGGTTCCGCGTGCAGGATGGCCTCGATGAGAGCGGCATCTGCGCGCTCTACGTCGCGTTGAGCCTCTGTCGCCCGGTTCAAGTCCAGGATGTCCGGTTCCGCCTGTAGGCGGGCCTCGATGGCAGCGACATTCGCGCGCTCTACCTCAAGTTGAGCCTCTGTCGCCTAGTTCACATCCACGACATCTGGTTCTGCCTGCAGGAGGGCCTCGATGGCAGCGGCATGCGCGTGCTCCGCATCCAGTTGAGCCTCTTCCTCCCGGTCCTCCTTTAGTATCGCCAGGTTGAACCGCTGGTCCGCCTGCACCATGGGGGACTCGGACGCCGGCACGAAGTCGACGTCCATCGTCTCATACCCATTGGGGTCCTTCTACGCCGTGAACTCCGCCATGAACATTGGATCGGCTTCCTCCTCCTCGTAGCAAGGCTCCAGAGAACTCGGGGATTGGCCCGCCGCAAAGTGAGCTTGGGAACGGAGGTCTGTGGCGCCGAGCGCTGGCGCAATTTCTGCGCGGCGCTCTAGCATCAACATCTTGTAGTACGTGATCTTGGGGCGCACCATGGCTTTTCGGTGAACTAGGGGACGCTTGATGCGGGCTAGGGGATCGAAAGGTGGGGGAAGGGGCTGGAGATTAGGTGTGGTTTGACGGCAGTGGCTGGCGTCGGCCGAGCAGCGAAGGTTTTGGTGTGAATAGTGGTTCCGATGACGACCGGTAAATCGGTTTTGACTGTACATCACTCTTGTTGTGTTCGCGTTGCAGCCCGGCATGCTGGACCCTCCACATCGCTCACCAAATGGAACACGCTTCGTCTTGCGTTTTCGCTCGCTTGTGGGACCGCAGTTGAGAGCAAACCGACGTCCCTCCCCCTCCCCTGCCCGCGTCATTTATACTACCACTCCCTCCATTTTATGCGGAGTAAATAAAAATAGAGGGAGTATACTATGGATGAGGATCCCATGACGTGGCCGTACCCATTGAGTAAATGACATGCGGGGCCTAGCAAGCATGGCGTCCGCTAGTAAGTGACCGAAAGGGAGGGTAAGCCAGGGATACCTACGTCAGAGGATCCACTTCCACTACTACTCCCTCCTTCCATTTACTATACAGGGCCTAATGCGTTTTTCAAGGCTAACTTTGACCAAATGTTAGAGTAATAATATATGACATGCAACTTACACAAAGCATATGGTCAAATTCGTATGTGAAAGGAGCGTCCAATGATATAATTTTCACATTATACATCTCATGTACTATTAATCTTGTCAATTGTCAAATGCGGTTTTGAAAAACGCATTAGAGCATGGTTAATAATATAGCCAGGTGATGGCTATAAGGAACTGCCATGTCATCGATAGCCATCATCTATTATATGCACTCATACAGTAGTGTGGGCTATAAGGTTGGCTATTTCCCGCAAAAAAAATTATAAGGTTGGCTATTGTATTAGTAATTTTTTCCATCTCCTCTCCATCTCTTTCTTCATATTTATTGTATATACTTTTTCACATCTCTCTCCTCCACATAGGCCCTATATATATGCAAGGAGGGAGTTCTACTATGAGCACTTCATACTCTAGTACAGATGTTGTCGGTACTCCACTAGTACTATTGGACAGGGAGCTTAAAAAAGTTACTATTGGACTGGCTATACGTGGCGAAATCCTAGTAGGAAGAGCATGCGCGAGAACAAGCACATTCACGTGGTTGAAAACAAATTGGAAACCATGTCAAGTACAAATCTAGGAGTATGTACGAATCTAACAATATTGATTGGGCGTTGTTGAATGTAGGTACTTTTTTTATCAAAGTAGTGATACTTTGACTACATATAAAAGTTATATGTAAACTAGAAAGGATAGGAGGGGGTGTATTGTACGTTCAAAAACTAAACGAACATTGAATACCCTTTATATATGATTTGCGGATGCTATGATCACCGGTTCAAAATTTTGAATCTGCCTTATGTCACACATGCGCCCACTCGTTCTCTCTCGATTTCATCTCGAGGTCCGGAGATCGATTGAAAGAGGACTAAGGTGGGTACAATACGTTCGTTGCGCTTATGAACGTACAATATACTCCCTTTGATCCCCACAGACCCCCCCCCCCCGCGGGTCATTTCTATCATAGAAACAGACCAAACATTTATCTCCTTGCACGACACACAATTGATCTCTGAACATCAATCGATCTCGTCAACATGTGTCGGGGCATGAACCGAATGGGATGTCAAAACTAAGACGCGAAGCGACACATAGTGGAGGCAAAGTGAAACTATAAACGAACTGTTTGTTTGTATACATGTCGGGCAAATTACAAAACATTAGAAGTACAAACATGGTCTAGGCCCACATGCGAATGATACTTGGCGAAATGTTCAAATGAGGCATGCGAGAGGATGGACTCGACTAGAGTGCGACATGATCGATGGAGAAGAGGGTTGCAGAGGAATGAGAAATAAGAAAACGCCACATGATTATACTTGAATGGCTCAAATAAACAATAAGTTGTCTCATTTGGCCTACATAGTGAAAGGCCTAATGCGCAACATGGAGCACTTACGCTCGAATATGGCCGGGAAAACAGGGAAACCGACATGTGGGCCACACCTGTCAGGACGATGTAGCGTAGACTAGTCCAATGGAGGAGATGGCCCACGACCTCCTCGCCACCGGCAACCATTCATGTGGGTCGTGGGGGCCAACAACATGGCGCAGCTCCAGCACCGCCTCTAGACACGGCGACTGCGGTGAGCGACACGCTCATCGTCGCTTGACACAGTCGGTTTCAATGTGCTGAGGGTGGCGGTAGTGTTGTGGCATGACCAACAGTGTGTTTGGTTTGTGCCCAAGGTTGCCCCATCAAAGCATTGGGCAGCCAAAATTTTGGTTGAGGTTTTGGTTGCCCATGATTTGGCCTACATTGGCAAGAAAAATGAACTAGAGTTAGCTAGAGTTCATTGGCATGCCTAAAAATGGCAACCATCCTAACAAAGACCAATCTTTGGGTCATGACCAAATTTTTGGTAAGGTCACTTTGGCCACAATCCAAACACACCCCAACACCCGGCTTGTCGTGGTTTTGTCATGGCAGATGTCCTCGTGAAAGGACTTAGTCGTGGAGCCATCGCAACGGGTTAGCTTGAAGGGGTTAAAGCGGACACATGGACGCAAGAGACTTTATACTAGTTCGGCCCCTTCGATGAAGGTAAAAGCCTACGTCTAGTTGTGATGGAATTGATGGGGTTTCGATGACTAGGGAGCAAACAAGCTTCGCCTAAGTCTCGAGTTGTTGTTTGTTGTCCTGAACCGCCGCCGGGTCGTCCCCTTATATACACGGGTGATGCCCGTTGGTTCACAGAGTCCCAATACCGGCTCATAGATGTGTCCGGTTTGGTCTCTACTTATTCCTAACTTACAATACAAGTTACATACCAACGCCGGTTTACCGCTACAGGCCATGAACCGACTATGGGCCTTGAGCCCTCATCTGCCTTCTTGGGCTTTAACATAGTTAACTACTGACGAAGTTAACTCGGCCCAGATAGGCCGGTTTACGCCTAGTAGTGATATCCCCAACATTAGGCCCCAGATTGATTTGAACAGGTTCATGTCAATCCTTAGCAAAAATCTTCATCTTCAAAATCTTCTTGTAGTTTGTTGAACCGCCATGATGTCATCTTCTCTGGTCGTTGTAAACCGGCATGACGTCACCTGTTATAAAGAAACTTATCCATGATACCTTTTTTGTTTAATAGGTCTGCGACAATCGAGGCGACAGCTTCGTTTCCAAACCCACGGTCCCTTGATTTTTGCGCCTGACACATGTCCCTTGCCTTATAAATAGGACCGACGGGTCATTTCTTTTTCCCCTTCGTGCCCTTCTTCTTCGTCTTCCCTGCGTCGTCCAGCTTCGAAGATCTGCTGCCGTCGATGACCTCTACTCCAACCTTGGCCGCTGCATCACCCTGATTGTACCAGAGCATTGCGGCGACCTTCTGCTTCTTCCTCGGCTCCGATGAGTTCTTCACCTTTCCCTCCGTAGATCCGTTCTAGGGTTTCCAAGTTCTTCAGTGTTCATCGTCTGCTTCGTACTTATATGATAGATCTTAGATGAACCTGTGAACCTTTGCTCTGTGTAGCGGTAGTTTTTAGCATCCGCCCTCACTTACATGCCTCAAGACCATAGATCTACGTGTATCTCTGCCCATTGATTCAGATCCATCGCTGTACAGAAATCTTGTGAAATCTGTTTCTGTACATTTACCCATCCGCAATCTCAACTGCTTCAATGCTTAGATCCGGCGGTTTAACTTGGTGTAGAAAAAATTAACAAACCAGTATATACCATTAGTCCCCTTGTTGAACCGCCAGATGTTGTTGCTTCATAAAACTCCGGTTTAGATAGAGCTGTCTCCAGTTTAACATTGTACATACCAGTGTAATTTAACCAATGCATTCTTGAACTGGAATCACCTATCTTGTAGATTTCATCATGGCCAAGCAAGTATATGAGTGCAACTGGGTTCCTTCTCGCGTCACAGAGACTCAACTGAATAATTTAGTCCTGATCAGCGCTTTAGGCAGCAAAAATACCATCCATTGGAGGGTCCCTGGCAAAGAATGCCCTCCCACACCTCAAGAAGGAGAGGTCGTCGTTTTCGTAGATCACTTAGCCCGGGGCTTTAAGCTGCCCGGTTCTAAATTTTACACGGATGTTTTGGACGATTTTCAACTCCGCCCACAAGACACTGGCCCCAACTCTGTTACAAACATGTGTCACTTCCAAGTGCTCTGTGAGGTGTTCTTTCAAGAGGAGCCCACAGTTGAGTTGTTCAGAGACTGCTTCCATCTAAACCGCCGTACTGAGTTTATTGACAGTTCCAATACAGAATTGGGTGGTGTGGCGATTCAGAAAAGGAAAGAGGTCACATACCCTCACGCCAAACTGCACAGCCACCCCAAAGAGTGGAATCAAACATGGTTCTATTGCAAAGACACCTCCCCTGCTGGTGAAAATCCTTTGCCTGGCTTTCATCCAGAGTGGCTTAGCAATACACACCCCTTTCCGCAAAAGTTGACTGCCAAGGAGAGAAGCAAATATGCTCCTCAACTGTCCAAGCTCAGAGCCTTCATGGCCAAAGGTTTAACAGGGGTTGATCTCGCTCGCTGTTGGATATCGTGGAGCATACTGCCCCTTAGTCAGCGCTCCGGTTTGATGTGCGACTATACTGGCAGTGTTGATGACCCACTGCAACATGCTAACATCCATCTCACCGATGAAGAAATCATAGAGGCTGTGAATAAAATGTTGAATGAACCGGAACACATCTGTGCTCCAACCGGCCTGCTTCCCTTCTGTGCCACCAACAAACCGCCAGCTGTAAGAGTTTGATTTTTCTTTTTACTGAACCTGTTATTGATATATCTGGTCATTGTTTAATATCAATGTCTGTTTAAACAGGGTAATGATCCGTTTTGTAGCAAGAAACTTCCACAGGAGAAGCCAGAAAAAATAGACAAACATGAACGACCAACCCGGCCAAAGACTAAAGTCGTGAAACAGTCTGCTCATAAGAAGAAAACCACTGCATCTTCTGATCCGGCCCCTGATGATGATGTGGGTAATCCGGACCTTGAGGTAGAGCTTGACTCACTTGGCTTATTTTTCATGCGCCTTATTGATGATGATATTTGTCAGGATGATGCCGAAGCCAGACATGCTGATGCTGCAGAGGTAATTACTCTCTCTTCCGATTCAGACCCTTTGCCTTCACTAAAAATCTGTCAGGCAAACTGGAAGGTTAAATTTTCTCATCCTCTTGCTTACTTGGATCCCAAATTTCTTATGAAGACCCAACAGCACGAAGCTCGCCGCACAACCCGGCACAGCGGACAGGTAGTTACCTCCGCCGGTTTACCGAACAGTCCGGTTCGGAAACACCGTTCAGAGGTCTCTAATTTGCTTGTCAGTGCTTGTCCTAAAGCGGGCTGTTTTCGTCAACCTCTTAATCCATCTGACTCTGATTATCAGGTTACTTCCCACTCATCCTCTGGCGAGTCATCGGCTACTCAGCTGCCACCGCTCAAAACGGTGCTTGGGTAAGCTATACTTATCATAATATTTCTGGTACATCACCTTGTGACATATGCTGTATTTGACTTTGTTATTCCTTTCAGGGCCAAGCCTAGGCCGAGCAACAAGGCTCCCCTGGATAAAGCGGCCGAGGAGGACACCGTCCCTGAACCAGGTAAAACACCAGATCTTGAGGTGGCTATTCATGAAGATATACCCAATGATCCACCACAGCAGGATGACGATTTTATTGCTGAAGAAAGGCCTATTGACACCTCACGCCCTGTCAACCAGCCCACAAGTCCCATCCGGTTTGGGAGATCTACCAGTCCATCCCAGCCTGCTAACAAACCGACTGCGCCAGTGCAAACCGGTGATGCTAAGGATGATGAAGTTGTAATTACTGGTATTGGCCGTACAGAGCCCAGCAATCCTGTTGTTTTATCCAAGCATACCGCCAAAGAAGAATTTGCTGCCATGGGCAAAGGCAAGTGGAATGTTGACTTGGCGACCTATGCTGCTACGAATGCCCAAGATCTTCATTCTGGCTACCTGAACCGGCTGTATACCAACCGTGATTATGAAGCTGGTCTGGTGAATATGATGACAGAGAAATTTGAGGTAACTTTCATGTAATTTTTCCTGCTTGGATATTTCAATCTTGTTAACTCTCCTAGCCCCCAAGGGCCGGTTTAGAATCTTCATACACACCGGGACTTTCTAATATAAATCCCAATGCTTCGGAATTCACCGATGTAGCCCCCAAGGGCCGGTTCAACTTAGTGTAGTTAAACCGGGACTTTAAGTAATTGAGATCGCAGCATCAGAATTTATTCGAGCAAATAGCCATTAGCCCCCAAGTGCCAAGTTGAATACTTGTATTGGTCTTGGGACTTTATAATCAAGTGAAATATGAAGATCAAATAGGCATTAGCCCCCAAGCGCCAAGTGCATAACTTGTTATGTGGTTGGTGCTTCAATTCTTGCACTGCTTGCTGAATCATATAACTATCTGTATGCAGGCTGAGCTGAAGACAAAAGAAAACCAAGTCGCCAATCTCGAAGAAAATCTGAAGTCCCAACAGACTGAAACCTCAAAAGCAAAAGAGGAGTTGACCAGCACCTTAAGCATCATGGAATAGCTTAAGAAGGACTTCAAGAAGGAGCGGGCAGATTGGGCCACTAAAAAATCCGCTTTAACCAAACGAGCAGAAGATGCCGAGGCTGCACTGAAACCGGTGATGGACGAACTGACCAGCATAAAGCGGCACGTGCATGCCATGACCGCTGCTATCTTTGGTAAGCTGGTTTGATTGATTCGGTCGTCTTATAGAGCTCCCGGTTTGTTAACCCTTTGTAATATTTCAGGGACACGCATTGGTCACTTGGGGTCAGATGTGCGGAAGAAATTGAAAGCCGCCTATACATTGATCGAACAACTGTACACTGGTGCACAGTGGATCATCTCTACTGCATCCCACAACAATTTGGCGCCCACTTTGATTCAGGACACTCTGAAGAGACTGTCGATGCTTCCTGCCCGGGTTGAAGAGCTGAAGAAATCTGCTGCTCGAACCAGTGCGACCAATGCCTTAATCCGGGCAAAAGCTTGGGTGCCGGATTTTGATCCTGTTGAAGCGGCTCCGGGCTATCCCTGCTTGAAGGAAGATGGGTCAGAGTTTAGTGAAGCGGATCTGCGAGCAATAAACCGGGAGGTGCGTCTGCTAGCTTGTCAATTGGTTGAAGAAGCAGACTTGTCTCATTATCAAGCCCAATATGACAACCAAAACAAGCGAGTAGTTGCACCCATTCCTGAAGCGGAAAACCTTATCCCTCCAATCCGTAAGCATACTTACGCTCCCGATATTGAACCGTCATTGCTGATCCATGATGAAGCTGTCTTTCAAGCATTAATGGGAATCGACTGGACAACTGTTGATTTCCAGCCGCTGGGTAGAGAAGCTGAAGTTGAAGCGGCGCGGGATGACCCCCAACCATCGGGCCAGGCTGGTGACCAAGCTTGAACCGGAAGCTGGTTTAAACTGCTTCTCCTTTGCGAAAAAAACAATGATCTTATTTTGGGCACCGTGTTGCCTTGTAATAGGCAAGCTTCATGCATAATTGCTGCAACTTGTTCTTCCTTTGGGTGATGAACTTTCCAAAGTATTTTCTGCAATATAAAAAATCTTAAAGTTCCACCGCGGTTGTATCGTTAGGTGGAATATGATGTCTGCATATATGAAATCAAAATATCTGAAATTTAAGCATATGATCAAATCTTTGGGATACATAATACCTACCGTCGTTGGGCATGAAGCTGGCTTGGCCAATCTTGAAGCGGAGGTTTATAAACTCACACTGTTGGAGAAGATAGCAGCTCCTGTATATATATAATGCCGGTTTACCCTATAAACCGTGCCGGGTTATAATAAAACACCGTGTTACTCCATAATAGGATGTTAAAAAATCAAACCAGGCAAATAGTCTTCGGATCAAAAATGGACCGTGTTCCGTCAATTGACAGTTTGAACCGGCTTAAAACTTTGTCGGTTTAAAAAATGCAACAAAAAGAAAGAAATATCTATCAAAGAAAAATGTGAAGCAAAGGCAATGATAAAACTGTTTGCAAAAAGAGGCTGTATTTGAGCCGATCAGATGGTGTTATCATGGTTGGACACGACCAAGCTCCCGATAGGTGTAGCTGTGGTTCAAGTCAGCCAGGTCCCCAAATGAAACCGTGGCATTTATGCCGATCAAGAGGCGTGGCAATGGTTCGGGTTCGACCAAGCCCCCAAGTGATTCTGTGGCCTTAGGCCGATCAAGAGGCGTGACCGGTTCAGACATGACCAAGTCCCCAAGTGATCTGGTGGCTCTCGCCTATCAAGAGGTGTTGCATTGGTTCGGACATGACCAAGCCCCAAGTGATATAACATGATGCTTTGAAAAGCTAACTCAAGGGGTAAACCGGAGGCCGCTTTAGAACAACTCCGTGTAACCACACATGATGTAAAAGAACAGATACCCCGCTTTAGCTGAGGTTCCAGTTTATTATATTTAATCATAATATATACATCGTCGTAATATGTACATAAGTAGAGACAATGGCTCAGGTATAATAAGGCCGAAGATGAGCTATGTTCCACGGCCTGTTGGTCTCCTCCTCTGATGTACGTGAGTCTTTATGCTCTCGGATATCGGTTAGATAGTATGACCCGTTGTGCAGATTCTTGCTGACCACGAAAGGTCCCTCCCAAGGTGGGGATAGCTTATGCATATCAGTCTGATCTTGGATGAGCCGAAGCACCAAATCTCCTTCCTGAAAGGTTCTGGTTCTGACTCGGCGACTGTGATAACGATGAAGATCCTGTTGGTAAATCGCCGAGCGGGAGGCTGCTATGTCACGTTCTTCATCCAACAGGTCCAAAGCGTCTTGCCGTGCTATCTCATTTTCCTCTTCAACATAAGCCGCCACACGAGGTGAGTCATGACGGATATCACTGGGGAGAACCGCCTCCGCTCCGTAGACCATGAAGAATGGTGTGTATCATGTTGATCTGTTGGGTGTAGTATTGATGCTCCATAACACAGATGGTAACTCTTCTACCCAACAACCTGGTGTTCTCTGCAAAGGAACCATAAGCCGGGGCTTGATGCCTCTCAAGATCTCTTGATTAGCCCTTTCTGCTTGACCATTGGACTGTGGGTGTGCCACTGCTGAAATGTCAAGCCGGATGTGCTCCCGTTTGCAGAACTCCTTCATGGCACCCTTGGACAAATTGGTACCATTATCTGTGATGATACTGTGTGGAAAGCCAAACCGGAAAATCACTTTTTTGATGAACTGAACCGACGTGGCCGCATCACACTTGCTAACAGGTTCTGCCTCCACCCACTTTGTAAACTTGTCAACCGCCACCAGGAGGTGGGTCTTCTTATCTTTGGACCTTTTGAAAGGCCCAACCATATCCAGCCCCCAAGTCGCAAACGGCCAAGTAATTGGAATCATTCTCAATTCTTGAGCCGACACATGAGCACGTCTTGAAAACTTTTGGCAACCGTCACATCGTCTGACCAGATCCTCCGCATCAGCATGAGCAGTTAACCAATAGAAGCCATGGCAAAATGCTTTAGCCACCAAAGATTTTGAACCGGCGTGGTGACCACAATCTCCTTCGTGGATCTCACGCAAAATTTCACAGCCTTCTTCAGGAGACACACAGCGTTGAAACGCCCATGATACACTGCAATGATGCAACTCGCCATTGACAATAGTCATGGACTTGGACCGCCGGATTATCTGTCGGGCCAGAGTCTCATCCTCTAGTAATTCGCCCCGATTCATGTACGCCAGGTAAGGAAGCGTCCAATCCGGAATGACACGAAGAGCTGCCACCAATTGAGCCTCCGGATCAAGAATAGCCAAATCCGCTTCACCAGGGAGCTTGACCGACGGGTTGTGCAGCACATCCAGAAAAACATTGGGCGGGACCGGTTTGCGCTGAGAGCCCAGCCGGCTTAAAGCGTCCACTGCTTCATTCTTCCGTCAGTCCACGTGGTCCACCTGATAGCCTTTAAAGTGACCTGCAACAATATCCACCTCACGGCGATATGCTGCCATGAGTGGGTCCTTGGAATCCCAAGTGCCAGATACTCGTTGAGCCACGAGGTCCGAGTCACCGAAGCACTTAACTCGACTTAGATTCATCTCCTTAGCCATTCGGAGACCATGGAGCAAGGCTTCAGACTCGGCTGCATTGTTAGTACAAGGGAACATTAAGCGGATAACGTAACAAAACTTATCACCTCGTGGGGAAGTTAATACGACTCCAGCCCCCGAGCCTTCCAATTGCCTCGATCCGTCAAAATGGATGGTCCAATATGTGTGATCCGGCTTTTCTTCAGGTGCTTGCAGTTCCGTCCAATCATTAATGAAATCAACAAGTGCTTGAGACTTAACCACCATCCGAGGCACATACTTCAACCCGTGCGGCCCAAGCTCTATAGCCCACTTGGCAATCCGGCCAGTCGCTTCCCGGTTCTGGATGATATCCCCCAAGGGAGCAGAACTGACCACCGTAATGGGGTGCCCTTGGAAGTATTGCTTAAGCTTCCGGCTTGCCATAAAAACTCCGTATACCAGCTTCTGCCAATGTGGATACCTTTGCTTGGACTCAATGAGTACCTCGCTGATATAATAGACCGGACGTTGAACCGGATGCTCCTTACCTGCCTCTTTTCGCTCCACCACAATAGCCACACTGACCGCACGAGCATTAGCAGCCACATATAGCAGCAACGGCTCTTTGTCAATGGGAGCAGCGAGCACAGGCGGATTGCCCAATTGCCGCTTTAAGTCCTCAAATGCTTTATTAGCAGCAGAACTCCAGACGAATTGATCCGTCTTCTTCAACATCTGATACAAAGGGATTGCCTTCTCACCAAGGTGGCTGATAAACCGGGTTAACGCGGCAATCCGGCCTGCCAAGCGTTGAACATCATTGATACACTTCTGTTTAGCCAGGGAGGTGATGGCTGTGATCTTCTCCGGATTAGCCTCGATTCCCCTGTTGGACACCAGAAAACCCAATAACTTGCCTACCGGTACACCAAAGACACACTTGGCCGGATTAAGCATCATCTTGTATGTCCTCAGGTTATCAAAGGTTTCCTTCAAGTCGTCAACCAGAGTCTCCTTCTCCCTTGACTTAACCACGATATCATCCATGTAAGCATGTACATTACGGCCAATCTGCTTGTGAAGACAATTTTGTACACCGTTGATAAGTTGCCTGGGCACTCTTGAGCCCAAAGGGCATAGACACATAGCAGAAGGCTCCAAAGGGAGTTATGAATGCCGTCTTCTCCTGGTCCTTAACTACCATTTTGATCTGATGATAGCCAGAATATGCATCCAAAAAACTTAAACGCTCACAACCCGCCGTAGCATCAATAATTTGATCAATACGGGGGAGGGCAAAAGGATCTGCTGGACAAGCCTTATTAAGATCTGTGTAATCCACACACATGCGCCAGGTGCTGTTTTCCTTAAGGACCAGCACCAGATTGGCAAGCCACTCAGGGTGAAAAACTTGAACAATAAAGCCAACTGCTAAGAGCCTGGCTACCTCTTCTCCAATCGCCTTGCGTCTTTCTTCGTTAAACCGGCGGAGGAACTACTTCAACGGTTTTTATTTAGGATCCACATTAAGGGTGTGCTCAGCGAGTTGCCTCGGTACACCTGGCATGTCAGAGGGCTTCCATGCAAAAATGTCCCTATTCTCACAGATGAACTCGATGAGCGCGCTTTCCTATTTCAGATCCAAGTTGGCACTGGTGCTGAACTGCTTGGACGAATCGCCAGGCACGAAGTCAACAAGCTTAGTTTCAGCTGCTGATTTGAACTTCAGGGCCGGATCATGCTCCGTAGTTGGTTTCTTTAATGGAGTCATGTCCGCCGGATCAACATTGTCCTTATAATACTTCAGCTCCTCGGTGGCACAAACCGACTCCGCATAGGCCGCATCTCCTTCCTCGCACTCCAAAGCGATTTTACGGCTTCCGTGAACCGTTATTGTCCCCTTGTGACCCAGCATCTTGAGCTGCAAATACACATAACAGGGCCATGCCATAAACTTGGCGTAGGCCGGTCGCCCAAACAGGGCGTGATATGGACTTTGGATTTTCACCACTTCGAACGTCAATGTTTCTGACCTGGAATCATAATCATCTCCGAAGGCCACTTCCAGAGCTATCTTACCAACAGGATATGCTGACTTGCCAGGTACTACACCATGGAACACCGTATTGGACGGTTTGAGATTTTTATCCGTTAGTCCCATACGACGGAAGGTCTCATAGTACAAGATATTAATGCTGCTCCTTCCATCCATGAGCACCTTGGTGAACTTGTAACCTCCCATCTGAGGCGCCACCACCAGAGCCAACTGACCTGGATTATCAACCTGGGGAGGGTGATCCTCTCTGCTCCATATGATTGGCTGTTCATACCAGCGTAGATAACGGGGCACGGCCGGTTCAACAGAGTTGACTGCCCGCTTCTGAACCTTCCGGTCTCGCTTGTCCAAGCTAGTGGTGAAGACATGGTACTTCCCACTATTCAACTGCTTTGGGTTGCTCTGGTAACCCGACTATTGCTGCTGCTGGTTGCAACCACCCTGGTTGTTCTGATTATTTTGATTGTTATGTCCGCCCGGATTACCATTAAATCCTGAACTGGAATTTCCTCCACCGTAACCCGGCCCGGATCCTGAGCCACCGCTGGAGCCGTGATCATACCGGAAAGCGTTAGAATGTTTGAACTCCTGCATAGTGAAGCAATCCTTCCAAAGGTGGTTTGCTGGCACCTCCTTCGTCCCATGCTTTGGACAGGGCTGGTTCAATAGATAATTTAAGCAGTCCGGGTTAGGGTTAGGCGCTCCACCGCGGTTTGGCGGTTTACCCTTGCGTCGCTGACCCTTGTCCTGCGCATTGGTATTAGCCACGAAGTCCATGTTGCCATCTGCTTTACACTTGCCTCCGCTACCGTTACCTGCCGGGTGGTGCTGCTGACCTTTGGGGTTGCTGTTCTTCTTTCCCTTCCCTGTCTTGTAATCATTAGACTCGGGATCCTTGGAACTATCAGAATCAGCATACTTTACCAGGGCAGCCATGAGGGTCCCCATGTCAGTGCAATGGCGCTTCATGTGTCCCAACTTCAGCTTTAGAGGCCCAAACCGGCAGTTGCCATCTAGGGTTATGACTACAGTGTCAGCATTGATGCGGTCTGATGAATGCAACACTTGTGAGACCCGGCGCACCCAATGAGTCGTCGATTCTCCTTCCTCCTGGACGCAGGCAGCTAAGTCCACTATCGACATAGGTTGCTTACATGTATCCTTGAAATAACTGATAAACCGGGCTCATAATTGGGCCCATGAACTGATAGAATTGGCCGGTAAGCTTTTTAACCAAGTACGGGCCGTTCCTTCAAGCATCATGGTGAAGTATTTCGCACATGCCGCATCATCCACATCGAGCATCTCCATGGCCATCTCATAGCTCGCCACGCATGTCTCTGGAGGTTGATCCGCCGTGTAATTTGGTACCTTGCGCGGGCCATTGAAATCCTTGGGCAGGCGCACATTGCGTAAAGCGGGGACAAGGCAAGGTTCCCCCAAAGAACTAGAAGTAACACCAGGTGCAACTGAGATAGTTGGACGAACCGGCGTAATCTACCGAGCCTGATACTGTGCGGCTAACTCGGCCTCCCTGCGCGCTCGGGCCCGGTCCACCATTTCCTGAGCGTTATCAGCACCACCCGCCGGGTTGTTGCCGCGGGGTGCTCCACATCGTTCATTACTTGACACTGCCGGTTCATCCATATGCCTGCTATAGCTCCGGCTTGGACGAGGGGTCGAGTGGATCCGGTTGCGGCTATACGAGTATGCTTCCTGATGGACTAAAGCTGTCCTAAGAGGCTCCTTGACCCGTCGCGTCTCTACCGCCTGCGGCGAGTCACCTTCAATTGGAATGGCCTCCAGCCGTGCAGCAGCGGCAACGAGATTGTCCATCGGGTTGGAGTAGTGAACCGGAGGTGTTGAAATAGCCTGAGGTATAATAGTGTTTTGACAAGGCGGATTCATCAGACGGGGCTGAACCGGCGTGCCGGTCCCAGGAGCTTCCGCCCGGTTTTCCTCCAACGGATTACTGGTTCCTGCTCCTGGTGTGTTGAAAAGGTCTCTGGCCTCCAAAACCGAAGGCAAACAGGATCAGTACTTCCTTTTCATGACTTCATGCGACGTGTTCTGGTCCAACATGAGCCTGTACGCTTGCGCGTCTAAAGCGACCCGTTCTATGGTCATCCTGGCATTCTCAGCTGTCAGGTCCGCCTTGGCCTGGGTGATCTGTTCCTTCACCTTTGCAATCTCTGTGTTGTGGACGTCCTGATCCGCCGGGTTAGATTCTGCCATAAGCACAACCAATGCATCAAATAGATCTGACAGAACTTGAGCCGACAGGCGTACAGAGCTTCCTACCCTGGCAGCTGTCGCCGCTACTGAACCAGAGGTTATTGGCGCAGCGGTCGAAGAATGAAGTGCTGCTTGTGTGCCAGCCATGAATATTCCAACTCGGTTGGGTAGATCAGAGGGGTCCGGAATACTGTCGCCATCGGAACTACCCCCAATCCGGCCATCTTGTAGCTGATATAGAGATTCGGTTTCTCCGGTTGATGACTTGTCGCCGGAATAAACGACGGTCTCACCGCGAGATTCCGATCCATCCTCATAACTTCCTCCATGGATGACTCCCACAAAGGCACGCTTCACGGCCGATTTATCCCGAGCGGATCGCGCATGTTGAGCCGTTTCGACAAGGTTGGTGCAGATGTCCGGCTCAAGGCCCTATTCATCGATCTTGCCGATGAAAACGTGTGTGCCACCAAAGGGGACCCTGTACCCGTACTCAACTGAGCCGGCCTCGGGGCCCCAGCCTGCATCATCGATGTAGAGCTTTCCACGACGACTCTTAGTCATCCGGCCCACAGCGTAGCCCTCGAGTCCTTCAAAGCGGCCCTCCAAGAACTTGAAACCATCTTGCGATAGCCCCACGGTGGGCGCCAACTGTCGTGGTTTTGTCACGGCAGATGTCCTCGTGAAAGGACTTAGTCATGGAGCCATCGCAACGGGTTAGCTTGAAGGGGTTAAAGCGGACACAGGGATGCAAGAGAGTTTATACTAGTTCGGCCCCTTCAATGAAGGTAAAAGCCTACATCTAGTTGTGATGGAATTGATGGGGTTTCGATGACTAGGGAGCAAACAAGCTTCGCCTAAGTCTCGAGTTGTTGTCTGTTGTCCTGAACCACCGCCGGGTCGTCCCCTTATATACACGGGTGACGCCCGTCGGTTCATAGAGTCCCAATACCGGCTCATAGATGTGTCCGGTTTGGTCTTTACTTATTCCTAACTTACAATACAAGTTACATACCAACGCCGGTTTATGGCTACAGGCCTAGAACCGACTATGGGCCTTGAGCCCTCATCTGCCTTCTTGGGCTTTAACATAGTTAACTACTGATGAAGTTAACCCGTCCCAGATAGGCCGGTTTACACGCAGTAGTGATATCCCCAACACGGCTCGTCGAGGATGTACGAGGCGTCGGGACACGTCCGTTGAGTGGTGTAGCGTAGCCAACTGCATCCTCAGGACCTGAGACCATTCTAGGTCATCTTGCTTTTTCAATGACATGCATCGATCGCATGTGAGCAAAGGGCATCTCCAACGTTGCCACGACTGCAGCTGACTACCATGGCACACCAAAAACCCTCGTCCCTCGCACTGTCGCGTGATGCGTTCCCAGCGGGCGCCAGCTGCCCGCATTCATGTCGTTCGTCTGTATGCCGTTGTTAAGAGGCTCGGTGCCCAAGGAACCAACTCCAGCGACTTAATGACGCACCAGGACGCTTGGCCTCACCGGAATGCGCTAGTTAAAGTGGCAACGCCCAGCTAACCTCTACACCATAGCGCATCGTCCTCCTACCTGGCACCACATCCGCCATGACCGCAAGCGTGAACGCTCTGCAGGGAGATCTTGTCTTCAGAGATGAAGCTCGAGGTCGACGCCCTCGCTCAAGTCGCCTCTCGCGACACAATAGCGGTGTAACCGGATGCGGACGCGACCGCACAAGTGGTGGCCACGCTGGTGGCCGACGATGGGAGCACCATCAGCCACGCGTCCAACTTGCCGCCGTCCAACGTCCGGCACCGCCGAAGTCGGGGACTCCTCCAAGGATGAGTAGGGCATGGGAGGCGGCAGGGCATGGTGGGCCAACTGGTCGGTCCGTATCCCGTGTTCTACTCTTCCTCGTCGGAGACCGCACCTTCACTTCACGGGTCTTGAACCCCGCCCCCGTACATAGAGATCGCGGATGGAGGACGTCGGTCGCTGCCGTAGAATAGGTTTAGGGTCGGGTTTATTTTACTTTCCTGTCCTATAAAAGTTTGAAATGTAATGAAAATCTGTCGTGTGTGCATTCATCTCGGCCGGTGTATATGAACTTTCATAATAATATAGAATATTCTAGGAGTACTAGCAAGATGCCCGTGTGTTGCATGGAAGATCAAGATTGTCGGATTTCGGGTTCTGGCAGACCCTTGAGGTTCGAACACTGGGGTGCGCACGGAGATTTCGTCTCCTACCTACCTGCACCCCTCCGCCTTGCTAGGATCTAAACTAAGGAAAGAATGACACACGAGACATAGGGTTTATACTGGTTCGGGCCACCGTTGTGGTGTAATACCCTACTCCAGTGTGTGGTGTGGTGGATTGCCTCTTGGGCTGATGATGATGAACAATACAAGGAAGAACAGCCTCGCGAGGGTCTGTTCTTGGCTGGGGCGATGAACTGTTGGGAGGAGCTCAGTCGCCCTTCTCTCTCTCTCTCCCTCTCTCTCTCTCTCTCTCTCTTTCTTTATCCTTCCAAACCTTCGGCCCCCTTTGCTCTGTGGGTGGCTGGTCCTATTTATAGAGGCCCTGGTCCTCTTCCCAAATATCGAGCGGGAAGGGAGCCAACAATGGCAGGCTAATTTGAAGGGGGACAGCTAGTACTAGCTATGCTGACAAAAGTAGTCTTCGCCTGCGCAAAGCTCTGGTGATGACGCCGTCTTGGGCTCCACGGTGACCTCCATCTCGTAGTCCTCCTCGTCTTGGTCTCGTTGCACCGAAATGGCAACATTTGCCTGATGCATCGGTACTCCGCGGCTGCGCTTGCCCCCCTTGCACCAAAGAGGGAAGGAGGACAATGCGCGGGCTGGCACCCGCCTGGCGCCCTCGGTCATCATGGCCTGCGTCACAGGCACCTCGTGAGGTACCCCACCTTGATCTCTCCGCCTCCTCGTGAGCCAGCCTGACGAGGCCATGCCTGAGGAAGCTCCGCGTCATCCGCCCCGCAAGGCTTGGCCCCTCGCGAGGGTCTTGGGTTTGTGTTGGTGAAGATGGGCCGCGTTGGGCCCCCCTTTGAGCCACGCCGCAGGCCGCAGGCAGGCAAGTCTGGGGACCCCCGTTCCCAGAACGCCGACAGTAGCCCCCGGGCCCAAGGCGCGCCCAGACTTGGCCGTGCAGGGAGGCGAAAGGGCAAGAGCGAAGCACCGTGGGCCCTAACAGTCTATGGCCTTGGGCGCCGCGTGGAGGTTGATTGGACGTGGGCGCCTTATCAACCGCGCGAGTTGATTAAGGAGTGGCACCCACCTAGGCTTTGCTCCTTGCTTTCCCCGGTTACTACTCAGATCCCCTTTCTTGCGCCTCTCCTTCCTTCCTCCCAAATTTCCAGATCCGCTCCGACCGTGTGACCTAGGAAGCCATGGCGCGTCGCCAGCCCCCGGCCGTAGCTTGGTACTTGTCCGCCCTGGACCCGCCGAACGTGTCGGAAGCGAGCCTTGCCCGGTTGCGCCGGATGGTGACGGCGCGGAGCGTCAACGGGGCGAAGGTGTTTAAAGCCGGCTCCGCCACCCCTGAGGGTCAAGGGAGCACCTTCTATCCGCTCTTCGTAAGTACCATTGCCGCTGGCCTCGTGCCTCCCTTCTCCGAGTTCTTCTTCTCTATCCTCCGCCACTATAAGCTGCAAGCCCTGCATCTCCACCCCAACTCCGTCCTTCTCCTGGCAATCTTCGCCTATTACTGCGAGGCTCACGTAGGGGTGCAGCCCTCAGTGGCCTTGCTGCGCCACTACTTCTACCTCTGTACCTCTCGTGGTACTGCTTCCGCGTGCGCGAGCTTCGTCGCGTACGGTGGCGCCATTGCCATTTCGAACCCCGGGAAAAGGATTGAGGGCTTCAGGAGCAAGTGGGTCTTGGTGGATGCTGGGCGCATCCACCCTTGGCTGATCTTGCCAACGGAGCAGCCCACGAGCTCCAGCAATTGGGGTCGAGCGGAGCTCACAGGCCCCCGCGCGAAGCTGATGTTGGAGAAGATGGACGCGGATCTGAGGCCGGCCAATATGGCGGCGGCGAAGCTGACCGGTGCGTCGCTGCTGAGGGAGTTCCTGGAGCACCAACTGGCTCCGCTTCGGCAGTACTCGCTTCCGATGTGGAGGCCCCGTCCGAGCCCCGCGGCCTTAGCCGACGGAGATCTGGCTGCTGTCCTCCAATCTCTGGTTGGGGGCGATGTGGCGAGGTCGGCGGGCGCTCCTACGCCCTTGTTCCTCCGCGACGACTGGGAGCAGGTAGTGGAGTCCATGCCCGTATTCAACGGGGATGGGCCCGTGCCCATGGAAACTCCTGAGGAACCGGTGGACGTGCCCTCCGACGACTCCAGCGGAGAGGAGGAAGGAGGGGAGCGGGGAAAAGGGCCTGACTCCGAGGCGACTGACGGAGAGTCGAGGGCTCCCCTCCCCCGATGCAGGTCCCGCGTTCTCCGCCTCTCTCCGAGCGATGGCAACGAGGATGACGATGAAGACGATGACGAGCAGGACGGCGGGAGCTCACCCCTGATCTCGAAGAAGGACAGGACCGGGCTGATCTCCCGAGGGTCGGCCCCGGCCCCAGGGCGGACCGCAGATGCACCTTCCGCCTCCAAGCTTCCCAAGGTTGACCCTTCTAGCTAGCTTTCAGGCTTCAAATTTGGCCGGAGGCCGCTTGAGCTCGCTGGCGACGACCCGTAAGCATTCGATTCCTATCTTTATCTCTTGCTCTGCTTCTGAGGCTTGACATCCGCATTTCTTGGATAGGCTGGCACCCGCAACAAAGAAGCCGAAGGGGGCTCCCGAGGTTCCACCCGCGGCAGCGACTTTGCCTGCGAAGGAGTGTGACCGCGACGCACAGGCTTCTCCTGCCCGGTCGTCCTCGCGAGGCCTGGCTGAGCCGGCTGGGGCGAGCTCAGCCCCCATGGCCCAGGTGGCTCCCGAGGTGCTCTCGCCTGCCGCCGCCACCACAGCTGTCAGGGCGCGGCAGACTCCGCCTCAGGATGCTGCGGCCATGCTTCCGCCTTCTCCTCCAAATCCATCGGCTGCTATCTCTCCGACTCCTTCTTTCGTTCTGGATAGTGCTGTTGCTGAGCTGGACCGATTGCGGCAGGATCTTCTTGGCGCCGACCCCCGCTTGGTGGCCGGGCGCTTGGAGCTGGCTTCAGGCTGGGTTCGCTCCGACGCTTCGATTCGGGCGGCGCTGGTCCAGGCCTCGACGGCATGCGACGAGGAGAAGCAGGCCGTCCTTGAGGCGAAGGCTGCCCGTGACGCAGCCCTGGGGGAGGTGGTCCACGTCCGTGGGCATTGCAAGGCGCTGGAGCGCGAGCTGCAAGATTTACGGGACCAGCTTGCGAACGAGGTCCGCCTTCGCCAAGAGCAGGAAGAAGGCATGAAGGCTCGCGAGGCGGCTCTCGAGGAGAGGGAGGTCAAGCTCAAGAAACGCCGTGACCGCCTAGGTGCACTGGAGCAGGAGTTGGGGACGAGGAAGGCCAAGCTGGATGATGAGGCCCTGGTTCTTGCCGAGGACCGCGTGGCCTTCACGGAGATGGAGCCGAAGGCTCGCTCCTCACTGAGAATGCTTTACGATAGAGGCCTAGAGAGCCCACTGGCTGGCGCCGAGGACGGCCCCACCAAGCTGCTTCCCTTCCTGGTTCACGATCTTGAAGATGTCGCCCTTGGCCTTGGCCCCACGGCCAAGGTTGAGGCGCGTGTCCTATCTTCTGCAGCACTGACGCGGGTCCTCACCCACATCTATCTTCGCGATCCCGGTGTCGACCTCGACAGCCTGCTGGAGCCAGTGAGCGGCGAGCGTGCTGCTGCCACTGCCGAGGCCGTGAAGGGTCACGCAGAGGCCCTGCTGGGGAAGTTCCGGGCCTTCAGCACCAAGTCAAAGCAAGGCGCTGCCGACTCCACCGCCCCGTGAGGCCTGCCCGATCTACGCTGCTCCACCGCCAACAAGTGACTCCGTTGCGGCTCCTGTCCTGCTTTTAATTCCTGCACATGTATCATGCCTCGGGGAGGCGTTTAAACTTGCGTTTGGCATTGAGATAACAGTGTGGACTGTAATATTTGCTTTTGAATTCCTTGAAGTTTGGGCCTTTCCTTCCTACTTTCTTATGTTCTATGCCGGCAGAGCCCGGCCCCGCGCATGCCTCACCCAGCGTTGGTCCCGACCGGAAACCAGGACGGGGCCAAGGAGTGAGGGGCCACATGACAAGTTAGGCTCCTGAGTCGCGATGCTCAGGAGTCCCCCTTGGCGCACGAACAACAAGTAGGGAGGTGCGATGCGGGTGGATCTACCGTTCTACGTCTGTAGAGCCCGGCCGCGCGCATACCTCACCCAGCGCTGGTCCCGACCGGTGTTTGTGTTCTAGGAACGGGGGTCCCCAGACTTGCCTGCCTGCGGCCTGTGGCGTGGCTCAAAAGGGGGCCCAGCGCGGCCCATCTTCACCAACACAAACCCAAGACCCTCGCGAGGGGCCAAGCCTCGCGGGGCGGACGACATGGAACCTCCTCAGGCATGGCCTCGTTGGGCTGGCTCACGAGGAGGCGGAGAGACCCAGGCAGGGTACCTCATGAGGTGCCCATGACGCAAGCCATGACGACCAAGGGTGCCAGGCGGGTGCTAGCCCGCGCAGTGTCCTCCTTTCCTCTTTGGTGCAAAGGGGGCAAGCGTAGCCGCGGAGTACCGAGGCATCAGGCAAAGGTTGCCATTCCAGCGCAATGAGACCAAGACCATGAGGACTACGAGACGGAGGTCACCGTGGAGCCCAAGACGGCGTCATCACCAGAGCTTTGCGCAAACGAAGACTACTTTTGTCAGGGTAGCTAGTACTAGCTGTCCCCCTTCAAATTAGCCCGCCATTGTTGGCTCCCTTCCCACTCGATATTTGGGAAGAGGACCAGGGCCTCTATAAATAGGACCAGCCACCCACAGAGCAAAGAGGGCCGTGTTTTAGAGAATATCAGAGAGAGAGAGAGAGAGAGAGAAAGGCGACTGAGCTCCTCCCAGCAGTTCATCGCCCCAGCCAAGAACAGACCCTCGCGAGGCTGTTCTTCCTTGTATTGATCATCATCATCAGCCCAAGAGGCAATCCACCACACCACACACTAGAGTAGGGTATTACACCACAATGGTGGCCCAAACCAGTATAAACCCTGCGTCTCTTGTGTTGTTCTTGCCATAGTTTAGATCCTAGCAAGGCGGAGGGGTGCAGGCAGGTAGGAGGCGAAATCTCCACGCGCACCCCAGTGTTCGAACCTCAAGGGTCTGCCGGAACCCGAAATCCGACATTTGGTGCGCCAGGTAGGGGTGCGCCGGAGTCCACCTTCTACCGCTTCGTGCCCCGTCGCATCGTCATCACCATGTCCAGCGACCAGGCGGGCAACCCAGATCCGTGGGCGGCGTGGCCCGCCTGTGCAGAGCCGCTTGCCTCGGGCGACCCCGTGCCCCAGGCAGCTCGCGGTCCGCAGGGCGCTGCGGGCCGCGGGCGACGCTGACAGGCTTCGACGGCTCTCACGCCGCGGCAGGCGCGGTCGGCAGCAAGGGCCTCCAATCACGCCATGACCACGATGTCGTACACTCATAGGGAGCAGGAGAACTCGAGGGCCGCGCTCACAGTGGCCCGAGAGCTGCTGCAGTGCAGGCTGCTGGAGGGCGGCCACGACGTGCTGCTGGAGCGAGTGGCAGTGCTCCTGGGCTTCGCCGCCTCGGGTGCTCACCCTTCTCCACCCAGCTCCCATCTCAAGCCCAGGGAGGCCCGCGCAGGGGCTCCGCGCGCGCCCGCGGGCCCCAAGGCTACTCCGATGCCAACGAAGCTGTCAGTGACGTACCGGCGGCGCCGCTGCCCCCGCTCCCGGTCCGTGAAGAAGAAGGACTCGACGCGACCCGTGGCCCCAGTGGGCAGCCGCACTGCCACCCCATGGTGGGCGCGTCAGGCAGGACCGCGTGGCATGTGGGGCATTACGGCGTGGCATTCGGGATGACGGCGCCGGAGGAATACGTGCCCATCATGATGGACCAAGGACACCCACACGAGAGCGAGAAAGGCTCGCTCCTCAGCCCAAGCTGGGAGGGCGAGGCGCCAGAAGCTGAGCCTTTTCGGGAGCCCCGGGACGGCCCTACTGGCCATGCTGGGGGCAAAGGTTATCGGGTACCGCTAATTCTTCAGGAGTAGGTATACGCTAACTATGGATCGCAGGAGGTGCAGGTCGCCACAGCGAGCAGCTGCCCCGCTCCCACAGTCTCTTGCCCCTCAGGAGGAGGGCGCAGGGGGCGGCAGGAGAGGGGCCGGGATCCGACATCACCACCATGGCGTTCGGAGCAAGGTGTTCTCAGGAGGTAGGCCCTCCGCTGGGGAGGTGCCTCAGAGCCTGCCCCCGGCGGAGGACCCGTGGTCGTCGGGGGAACCGCTGGCGACCGCTCTACCCCATCGGCGGTGTCCTGGTTTCCGGTCGTCGTTGATGGCACTAGAGTGTGGCGCAAGGCAGGGCCCTCATTTGGCGATATGAAGCAAGGCCAGTACCTGTGAAGAAGGCCCAGTTCCTGTGAAGCTCGCCGCCCTGTGACACTCTCACGTAATAGTGAGTGGGGCTGTACACGCCTCGGAGTCTCAGGGGTGCCGGCCTCAGGCCCTGGGGCTCCCTCCCACGCCCAGTGGCAGCACTTAGCTCTGCGCTGGTGAGAAGACGTCCAAGACTAGACTAGGTGCCGGACACGGCCTTTTGTTTGCTTTCGTTGCTCTTCCCTTCGGTTGTCGCTTTCCCCCGCTGGATTCAAGTTGGATTCGAATTTGAGATTTGCGTGTGTTCGGGGAAGGGGTGCTTAGTCTCGTTCGAGCAATTTCTCGTGCTTTGGTTACTGCTTCACCTCAGCTGCTTCCCCTCGCGAGCCCCTCGCGAGCCAGGTCAGGCCTAGCTTGTGCGTAGCCCAAACTGCCGCAGACGTGACCTCTCAGGAGGGTGTTTTACTGCAGATCCTACGAACCCAATCAGGGAACACTCGAAACAGCACAACCCATCGCAGGCTGCCTCAGGGCCAGCATGGGACAAAGGTAAATTAGCCGACCAGCGCATCGCTTGGGCCAACCACTTGGCACGGGCGCATGGGAAATGTAGCATCTACTAATATGATGGACACAAGTTTTACTAAGGGGCTCCCCCTCCAAAATGCTCTCACTGCAATCAGGCCAAAACCTGAGTTCTATTCATGCAGGGTAAGGAAGTAGGAGCGATGCACAATCAGTCGGATGAATCCCCCAATGCGTTCACAAGAGCACCACCCGAGCCATTGCTGGCGTCGCTAACTCGCCGTCGTTGTCCGCGTCGCTGCCAGCGGTGTCAGGGCCGTTCATCGCGCCGCCCTCGTCGGCCGCCACGATCGCGTCGTCGTTGTCTGAAGTGAAGGCCCTGATAAGAGCGTCCACATTGTCCTCCACCCAGCGCGCCAGGTCGCCTCGGACGGCCTGGGGGACTGGGGCGATGACGGCGTCAAAATCGAAGCAGGGATCCATGTTCTGGAGGTGGCTAAAGACGCGAGAAAAGGCGCGCCCAAGCAGGCCGCGGCTCCTCTCTTCCACCAACCTGTTAGCCCTGACCAACCGCGCCTCCAGCTGCGTCACCACGTCAGTGAAGAACCGAAGATTGCCAGCATAGTTGATTGTGTGTGGCTCGCCAACAGCCGCCTCGCAGATGTTGCCCAAGGCTGCGTTGGCTCTCTCCCGAAGCGTGGTGAGCATGGGGCCATGCTCGTGCTCCAAGATCTGTCGCTGACGTATCTCGTCCGCGTTCTGGCCCGTGACGACCTCGGCCTCCTCCACCCGCTGGCGGAGAAGGACCACCTCGGCCTGGGAGGCGGTCAGCTCACCTTGCGCCACCTCAAGAGCAGCCCAGAAAGCGTCAGCCCGCCGCGTTGCCTCCTCCAGCTTGGCCCTCAAGGCGGCAGTCCTGCCTTCAGCTTCGGCCCGGATCAACCCCAGCTTCTCTTTGAACTCGTGCTCGAGGTTCGAACGCGCCATCGCCACTCGACGTCCGACCTCCTCCAGGATGCGGGCTTCTTGTGCGGCAACATCATCCTCCGCCTACGTCACCAAGCGCTCCCTCTTCTCTAGATGCTCGTACTCTCGGGAACGTTCGGCGGCTTCCAGCGTCAGCGCCTCCTCACGCTTCTGGAGCTCTGCTAAGTCGCGGAAGCCACCTTCATCGACGCGAGGGCTGCCTCGCACAGCTCCACCTGCTCCTCCAGCGAGTAGCACCAGGCCAGGAGCTCTCGAGCCCACTCCTCCGCCGCTGCTCGCCGCCGGTCAGCTTCCCGAGCCTCCACAGTGGCCCTATATCGGGCCTCCCGAGAGGCCACCAGCGACGCCTTGGCCTCTGCATCGTCAAGATCGTGCTGACGGCGCGCTAGGGCGATGGCGCCCTCCAGCTCGCGCCTCTCTGCAGCCAAGCACAGGCCCTCGGCCTCAAGGCGCGCATCTTCATTGGCAAGCTCCTCTCCAAGCAGGCTTACCACGTCAGCCGCCCTCCGAAGGAATCCTTGGCAGACAGAGCGATGCTCCCGAGCATGCTCGAGCACGCCCTCCACTCCATTATCTGCCCCAAGCAAGCGCCGAGGGCCGCGAGCCAGCACTCCCCCACCGGGCTGGGGGCTGGCACCCTCGCGACGGCCGGGTACGCCGCGTCAGAAGCCCGGCCGGGGGCCAGCCCGTCCCCAATTGAAGAGTGCAGGAAGCAGCTCGGCCGATCGCAGTCCACGACCAGGCGAGAAGCCCACGGCAGGCTGGCTATGCCACGAGAAGGCCCGCGAAGGATCGCGAGGTGCGCGGGGGCATGATACGCCTTGGGACGGTTCGCCTCGTCAGTCGCCCTCACCACAAGGGCTCCACTGCTTGGAGCGCATGACGACGGTGGAGGGGGCGAAGCCAAGAGGGACGGCTCCTCAGCCGTCTCCGCAAGCTCGGCTGGAAGGGGCCTGCGGAGCAAGAGTCAGTAAGAGAAACAGAAGGATCGGGAGCTGGGAAAGGAGAAGGCTTACTCATCAGTGGCGAAGTACTTCCTACGCTTCAGCAGGCGACAAGGGTAATCGTCGACCAGGGCCTCCCTTCTCTTCCGGAGAGCCTAAAAATCCACGCGGAAGCGGCCTAAGAGTCGGCCGCAGGGATCAACCTGCGACGCAGATGGAGTGTCAAGGCGATCTGCGTCAGGGGCGCCTGCCTGGTGTGTGCCGCCAATTACCTCGCCAAGAGAAGCCGCCGGAGCCTCGGTGGCCTCGGTCGAAGGCGCAGAGGGCAGCCGCTTGTCACCCTCAGCCTCGGCGGCATGGGCCCCGATAACTGCTTCCCCACGAGCCTCGCCCGGCGCTGTCACCCCGCCGGGAGCCCCCTCGGCCTCTGGCGCCTCGTGCCTCCCTGCTCTGCCACTTGAGGAGGAGTCGCCTTGGCCGACTGGAAGGGCAGTCACCACCACTGGGTTCTCGCGAGGCCCTTGGAGGCCGGCGGGGCACGGCCCCCACTCATCGAAGATAGGCATATGCCTCACAAAATCGCTCCCTCTCTGGCAGAGGTACAGCAAGGCCCCTCCCTGCTGGATACTACCAGGGTTGGGGTCCCCCGTCAGGGTCAAGAGCGATGTCCTTAGCACTTCAGGCATCAGGTCCTCTTCCTGGAGCCTCATACGATCATCGCGCCTGCTGAATGCCCACATCCGGCGGGAGTGGCGCTGGAGAGGAGCAACGCGGCGAAGCAGGAACTCCTTCACCACCTTGGGCGCTGTCGCGCCAAGTGACCTCAAGAACGCGAACTGGTGCCAGACGAAGACGAGCCGGGGGCTCTCAAGCGTCTCCTGGCCCCAGCCCGAATTGGGGACAGCAGGCGAAGTTGGCTCCGACAGCAGGGGGCTGGGCACCCCAGCATCCACATACAGCCACCTCTCGCGGAACCCAGCCGCGGGCGGAGGGAGCTTGAAGTCAATCCCAGAGGCCGCCGTCTCAGGCGCCGCAACAAAGCTCACACACGCCCAACATTGGGTAGGGTCAACAAGGCGCAGCGAGAAGAAGTGGCGCAACAAGGCGACCGAAGGAAGGATGCCAATCATGGCCTCACAAACAAAGGCGATGACCGAAAGGAGAGTGATGGATTCAGGACCCAGATGCATCATGTGGATCTGATAGTGGGAAAGCACGGCGTTGAAGAAATCGGAAAAGGGAGGAACCAGACCCGCCCACAGGGCGTCGGCAAAGTACGGGACCTCGGTGGCTATCCTGTCGATGGAGAAGTGGGACACGGGCCAGGCTGTCGTCCTCTCGCATTCATTGAAGATGGTGGCCAGGGCCAAGCTGACCTTGCCCAAACCCTCGGCGGGGGCCGCCAACGGCGACGGGCAAGGCGGAGACACGGGTTTCTCCCCTCTCCCCTTCTTCGTCGGAGCCATGTCGATGGGAAGGGGGGGGGGAAGGTTCAAGATTGAGTTGAGAACAGAAATCGGAGTTTGAGCGGAGGAAGGACAGAGGGTAACGGCCATGTACAACTACAGGTCCACCTAGCATGGCGCATGAAGGACAGAGGGCGCAGGGCGTGGGGGAACAGTGCCGCCCACGTCCAATCAGCCGCCACGCGGCACCCAAGGCCGCAGGCTGTTAGGGCACGCAGCGCTTCGCCCTTGCCCTTCCGCCTCCCTGCATGGCCAAGTCTGGGCGTGCCTTGGGCCCGGGGGCTACTGTCGGCGTTCTGGGAATGGGGGTCCCCAGACTTGCCTGCCTGCGGCCTGCGGCATGGCTCAAAAGGGGGCCCAGCGCGGCCCATCTTCACCAACACAAACCCAAGACCCTCGCGAGGGGCCAAACCTCATGGGGCGGACGACACGGAGCCTCCTCAGGCATGGCCTCGTCTGGCTAGTCACCAGGAGGCGGAGAGACCAAGGCGGGGTACCTCACGAGGTGCCCATGACGCAAGCCATGACGACCAAGGGCGCCAGGCGGGTTCCAGCCCGCGCAGTGTCCTCCTTTCCTCTTTGGTGCAAAGGGGGCAAGCGCAGCCGCGGAGTACCGAGGCATCAGGCAAAGGTTGCCATTCCGGTGCAACGAGACCAAGACCATGAGGACTATGAGACGGAGGTCACCGTGGAGCCCAAGACGACGTCATCACCAGAGCTTTGCGCAGGCGAAGACTACCTTTGTTAGGGTAGCTAGTACTAGCTGTCCCCCTTCAAATTAGCCTGCCATTGTTGGCTCCCTTCCCGCTCGATATTTGGGAAGAGGACCAGGGCCTCTATAAATAGGACCAGCCACCCACAGAGCAAAGGGGGCCGAGTTTTAGAGAAGATCAGAGAGAGAGAGAGAGAGAGAGAGAGAGAGAGAGAGAGAGAGAGAAAGGCGACTGAGCTCCTCCCAGCAGATCATCGCCCCAGCCAAGAACAGACCCTCGCGAGGCTGTTCTTCCTTGTATTGTTCATCATCATCAGCCCAAGAGACAATCCACCACACCACACACTGGAGTAGGGTATTCCACCACAACGGTGGCCCGAACCAGTATAAACCCTGCGTCTCTTGTGTTGTTCTTGCCATAGTTTACATCCTAGCAAGGCGGAGGGGTGCAGGCAGGTAGGAGGCGAAATCTCCGTGCACACCCCAGTGTTCTAACCTCAAGGGTCTGCCGGAACCCGAAATCCGACAACCGGAAACCAGGACGGGGCCACGGAGTGAGGGGCTACGTGACCAGTTAGGCTCCTGAGTCGCGATGCTCAGGAGTCCCCCTTGACGCTCAAACGGCCTTCGTACCATGGCTTCGCTCGGGGAGAGACGCGCGACGAACCAGGCCCGGGGTGACCTGGCTGGGCGGCGTGCGCCTGGGCGTGAGCCAGGCGCAGCCCCCATGCCCAGCCCCCTCGCGCGGCACTCCTGAGGGGAGGCGTTGCGATGAGGCTAGACACTGGGCTCTGGGCTCCCTAAGGTTGATGCGGCCCGGGGGCCACCCTCAGTTGTTTATCACCAGCGCGGAGCATAGTGCTACCGTATGTGTACGACCATAGCCGCTCCTCGGCAGTGTCGTCAGCCAGCGCGGAGCATGGTGCTTCCACTGGTACATGGGAGGGGCCCCCCCTCTGGGAGGAGCCTCCAGGGCGTGTACAACCCCGCCCTGACATGTGGCTGGCACGGTCGGGCCTGGCGAGGTGTATCTGGCACCCGTGAACCAGCACGGGACTCACGGGGCCCTACCTCTAGGTGGGTTGCGCCTGGCACTGGGCCCTATCTTGGGATGTGTTCTTGCAAATTTGGTTAGATGTCCGCACTCTATGTCCTTGGGTCCCGACCCTCGAGCTGGTCTCAGCCGTCGGTGGTTTGCCAGGTCGCGATGCCATGGACAAGGCCAGAGGGTGAGGGCTGGAGAGCCAGTAAGAGCCCTGAGTCGTGATGCTCAGGTACCCCCCCTTTAACGTGCAAGTGGTCGGCATGGAGAAGAAGAGGTGTCGCGGATCGGCATCAAATAATCAAGCATGGTGGGTCTAACGCATAATCAGAAATAAACGCAAATGGGATACATGCCACTGGGCCTGGCCCGAGCGGCTTGGGGATCATGCAGCCTGAGGGGCGCCCCCAACAAGGTAAGCTCACAACATGGAATAAAAAGCGGATACACGCCGCAGGGACGGACCCACGCGGCCTAGGAATAATGCAGCCCTGGGGGGCGCTCCCAGCTGGAAGTAGAACTAGAAAGGTGTCACCTGATGATGTTGAGGACGAAGGAGCGTTGACGTAGCAGGCTCGGTGGGCTGCGGGAGCTGATCCTCACGAGCCCCCAGGCCCAGGGGCCTCAGGATGCTCCGGAGGCGCTGGCGGCTCCTCGTGGGCCATCTCCATCCCTGCCAGGGCAACGGAACGCCTGGCCTCTCGTGCCTCCATGATGCCCCTCATGAGGCGCTGGTATGCGTCAGCCGCGCTCGACAGGCCGTAAGCCATGCGAACGTAGCTGTGGGGTGGGCCTCCGCAGCGCCCCACTCACGAGGGCCAGAGGCGCTCCAGAGAGGCGACTCGGTTGAGCCCTGGTATGTCGATGCAGACGCGCAGCCCACCATCCTCGCCTGGATGGGGAGCCACTGCTGGTAGGCGGCGGCCGCCTTTCATGACTCTGGACTCCTGTAGCTCCTGAATGGCCTTGCTGATGAACTCCTGAGGGTCTGGATCTCCTTGCCTTACTCCTTCTTGAGGGAAACATGCTTCAAAACACGCCTCCATGTGGTGCCCAAGCGCCTCCCTCGTGATGCTAGCTAGGTCGGTGGCCCTCCAGGGGACAGCCCTCGAGCCCTGCCTGAGGAGGGCGCCGGGCGTGCTTTCCTATGCGATGGAAGGAGGCTTCCCCTGGGCAGGCGCGGGCCTAGAGGGGCCTGTCTCCTGAGTGGTCGGGCCGAATGATGTCTTCTTCTTCTTAGGGGCTGTCTCGGGAGGCCTCCTGCTTCCACGATCCGGGTCTTCCAGTGACGCGGCCTAAAAGGCTCGTTCCAGGGAACACACTGCGTCCCTCTCTTCACAGGGCACCCTGATGACTCCGCCACTTCCTGGCATCTTGAGGATGTTGTAGCCGTGGTGAGTTACGGCCATGAACTTGGCCAGCGCTGGGTAACCAAAGGATGGCGTTGTACGGCAGACGAATGTGAGCGACGTCGAAGTTGATGAGCTCGGTGCGGTAGTTGTCGCGTGCCCCGAAGGTGACAAGGAGGCGAACCTGCCCAATCGGGACCGTGGAGCCGTCGGTGATACCGGAGAAAGGCTTGGTTGGCTGAAGCTCTTTGTAGGGCACTTGGAGGTTGTTGAATGTTTCCACGGACAGAATGTTGAGCCCTGCCCCACCATCGATGAGGGTCTTGGTGACCACCACGTTGCTGATGATTGGGGAACAAAGCATTGAGAGGACTCCGGCTGTAGCCGCACACTTGAGCTGATCTGCTGAGCTGAACGTGATGGCGCACGCCGACCACCTGAGAGGGCGCATGGCTTCGAGCTTGGGGAGGACTGCGTTCACTTCATGGGCGAACTGCTTGAAGATGCGCTGAGAGGCTGGGGCTTGTGCCCCGCCCAGGATGCAGGCGATCGCGCGCGGCTCCTGGAAGCCCCCAACCCCCTCGTCCTGGTAGCGGTCCTCGTTTCTCCTTGGCTGCGGCAGCAGCAGTGGGAGGCCTGCGTTGCCTTGCGGGTGATCCTCTCGAGGCTGATCCCTCCAGTCCCCCTCGCGAGGCTGATCTCTCTAGCCTCCCTTGCGAGGCGGGTCTTGCCAGCGATCCTCGCGAGGTTGGTCGTGCCACCCTTGGCACGGGCCACGGTCTTCCCAACATCCTGCGTTCCTTCCTCCTCCTTGGTTGTAGCCCCGGTCACTGCGGTCAGGGCGACGACCGATCCTTCCTTCTCGCACGGCTCAGAGATCTTGACATTCGTTGGTGTTGTGGGTGTGGAGGTCGTGGTACACACAGTACCGGCCGCCCTTGGGAGGTTCTGGCTGATCTCTGCCTTGCTTGGTGTCTGGTTCTGCCGCGAGCACGGCAGCCCCCTTGCGCTTCACATACTTGCCCTTGGGCTTCTTCTCTTCTGGGTCCACGGCAGGCAGCTCGAGGAGGGAGAGACGCCCTTCCTCAGCCCTGGCACACTTGGTTGTCAGGTTGAACAGCTCCAAGGAAGTGCACAGGTCTTCATGCATCGCCAGCTCCTCCTTCATCTTGACGTCGCGCACGCTGTCGGAGAAGGCCGAGATGATGGCCTCCTTAGTCACCTTGGGAATCTTGAGGCGCGTGTTGTTGAAGCGCTGGATGTACTTCTGCAGAGTCTCCCCGGGCTGTTGCTTGATGTGGCGCATGTCACTTACGGCAGGTGGCCGGTCACGAGTGCCTTGGAAGTTGGCGATGAAGCGGGTGCGCATCTCGTCCCAGGAGGAGATTGTGCCTGGAGCCAGGTTCAGGAGCCAGGTGCGGGCCTCGTCCTTGAGTGCCATGGGGAACCAGTTCGCCATGACCTTCTTGTCTCCGTTGGCAGCTTCGATGCCCAGCTCGTAGAGCTGGAGGAACTCCACATGATCAGCCGTGCCGTCGTAGCGAGGATGCAAGTCCGGCTTGAACTTGCCGGGCCACGCGACGCTGCGTAGATCGACGGTGAAGGCGCGGTAGCCTGCTGTGGCCACGGGAGGCCTTGGATGATGGGGAGCTTGGTCTTGCATGTCCCCACGCGCTGCAGCTGGGAGCAGCGCGGGGTCTTGACGCGCGGGAGTAGGAGCATCGTCGCGGCGTGCTGGAGCAGGGAGCGCCCGGGTAGCTTCTTATGGGCGAGGGACTTCTTGATAGCTCTGCTCTTGCTGCGCTAGCGCCTGATGGAGTGGGTTCTTCCCAGGGGCCACGCGCCTTGGATTCATGGCGCCTTCCTGAGGAGGAGGCGGTCGGGGCGCCACCGGAGCTTCATTGCCCGCGCGGGGCTGGGTGCGGTGCAGCGGAACGGACGGCGCAGGAGAGCCCCCTGCGGCGCGGACGAGCTCGACGACGCGGTCGAGCCATTCTTCGTAGACGTCGTCGATGGGGTGGTAGCGCAGGAGCTCGTTCACCGCGATGAGTGTAGCTCGAGCCTCCATGGGCGCGCGGAGCGCGCGGGACGAAGAACCAGCTGGGGTGAGCGAGGGAGTTACGGTGCGGCCGTCTTGCCGCACGGACGGATGCTGGGACGATGCTTGCCGCTCGTCCCCCGCCAGGCCGGTGGCGGCGTTGACGGTAGGTGACGGGGAACGGCGAGGACGCCCGCCGACAGGGGCCGTCTGGGCGACGCGGGAAGCGAGGGCGGCCCGGCGCTCGGCGCGGGCCCGACGAGCGTCAGACATGGGCGTGATGGTCGGAGGAGAACGGGGTGGTGGAAGACAAATCCCGGCGCACCCCTACCTGGCGCGCCAAATGTCGGATTTCGTGTTCCGGCAGACCCTTGAGGTTCGAACACTAGGGTGTGCGCGGAGATTTCACCTCCTACCTACCTGCACCCCTCCGCCTTGCTAGGATCTAAACTAAGGAAAGAACGACACAAGAGACACAGTGTTTATACTGGTTCGGGCCACCGTTGTGGTGTAATACCCTACTCCAGTGTGTGGTGTGGTGGATTGCCTCTTGGGCTGATGATGATGAACAATACAAGGAAGAACAACCTCGCGAGGGTCTATCCTTGGCTGGGGCGATGAACTACTGGGAGGACCTCAGTCGCCCTTCTCTCTCTCTCTCTCTCTCTCTCTCTCTCTCTCTCTTTATCCTTCCAAACCTTCGGCCCTCTTTGCTCTGTGGGTGGCTGGTCCTATTTATAGAGGCCCTAGTCCTCTTCCCAAATATCGAGCGGGAAGGGAGCCAACAATGGCGGGCTAATTTGAAGGGGGACAACTAGTACTAGCTATCCTGACAAAAGTAGTCTTCGCTTGCGCAAAGCTCTGGTGATGACACCGTCTTGGGCTCCACGGTGACCTCCATCTCGTAGTCCTCATGGTCTTGGTCTCGTTGCACCGAAATGGCAACCTTTGCCTGATGCCTCGGTACTCCGCGGCTGCGCTTGCCCCCCTTGCACCAAAGAGGGAAGGAGGACACTGCGCGGGCTGGCACCCGCCTGGCGCCCTTGGTCATCATGGCCTGCGTCATGGGCACCTCGTGAGGTACCTTGCCTTGATCTCTCCGCCTCCTCGTGAGCCAGCCTGACGAGGCCATGCCTGAGGAAGCTCTGTGTCGTCCGCCCCACGAGGCTTGGCCCCTCGCGAGGGTCTTTGGTTTGTGTTGGTGAAGATGGGCCGCGCTGGGCCCCCTTCGAGCCACGCCGCAGGCAGGCAAGTCTGGGGACCCCCGTTCCCAGAATGCCGACAAAGATTTTGTGGGAGAAAAGATGAACGAGGGAAGGCCTTATCTGCAAATGTGGAGAGGAGCGTGGGTAAATTGTCATAGTTTCCTTCCTATCCATTAGATATAGATCGGACGGCCTATATTGCATGATGACAGGCACACCATCATCACCAACTCTGCTTTTTATTGAACCGAGACAAAGCTAACATGCGAAGTAAAATAAACACATAGGGTCTATACATACACAATTTATCTTAGGCACTCCAATAGTATGTCCACGACACATTCACGCATTTCACATCTTTCTACATCTACGGGAACCTATGAAAGGGTTAACGTAAATTGCCTCTCTCTCTCATCCCCTGATTTTCATGGTGGTGGGCTCACATGTTTCACATTACGTTAATTACATAACTGGGATTAAGTAGGTGTAGCATTACTCGTCCTAAAAAACCCAACTAAGCCAACCTCCCAGCATATCGCGCGGGAGAAGACCCGGCCGCGCCGTTTTAGTCGGAATTATCGGTTACTAGTACTAGTATCGATGGATCGCGCGAAGCAACAAGTTTTATTTGTGAGGGGGCGAAGCACCTAGTTTAAAAGGAAAAAAAGGCGGTACACTCACAGCACCCTTGTCGTGGTCGCATTGCACCCCACACACGTTCGGTCCTGCACATGGCTCACACAAACAGAACGCGCTTCAGCTTGCCTCTTCACTAACACATGGGACTGCACTTGGAGAAACCGACCATGCACCAAACTCCCCCCACCAACCGCACGAAAATCCTCCCCCCACCCAAAAATTCCCCCCAATTCCTAGATTCAAACGCCCTTCGGCCAACTAGCCAATAATATTCCACAAACACCCCTCCCCCCATTCCCTCCACTCCATTCGCTCCGCCAAAGACGCCCTCCCCGCCGGGCCGATACATCGGCGCCGCGGTTCATTCAGGGGGACGCACGACGATCCTCTCGCTCCCATAGTACGCTCTCGTAGACTGCCGTCCTCTAGCCACACCGCCACCGCTGGCAACGTTCTTGTGGAGGCGCACGGCGGTTAGCGTCGCCACCACTGGCGACGTTCATGTGGAGACGCACGACGGTTAGCTTCTCCCACGGTACGCGCATTCTAGACTGAGGCCCTGTGCATGTCGGTGTAGGGCTGGATGTTAGCTGATAGACGCTATTAATCTCACTGTTTGCTGAAGTAGTTTACAGTCAATATGCTCTTCTTAAGAAGCTTACTTGCCCTGTTCTGCACTCAATCTGCTTAGCTGAGATGGCCTGCCAAGGCCGATTAGTTGCTAAAATATCCTGCCATATATTTATTGTGACGTAGATTGCCATGGTCTAGTAGCCAATCTGTTAGGTGAAATAGCTCTACATTTATACTCGATCTTTGTTGTTGTGATGGCCTTAGATACTTCGATGGCTGTGTGCTCGGCCTCATTGACTGCTGAAACAACCTGCCATAATTTAGCACTCAAATCTATTTGCTGAATTAGCTTTACATATATTTTGTTACTTAGATCTGCTCGTCCAAATATCTTGCCATAGCTTTAGACATTGACCTAGGTATTTTTTTCTGGACTTCGTAAAAAAGCATATATGTTTTCCTGTAATATCTAGTAGAAGAACTAATTTGTATGTCTAACAGATGGACATGACTTGGATAACTTCTGCTCGAAGATTCTCCGCTGCATATGTCGAGGGGGTTGAAAACTTCGTGAACTTTATCAGAGCTGAGTACTGTGGTCTGAAATCAGATGTGCTCTGCCGGTGTAGCAGTTGTATGAATTTAGTTACAAGATCCCAGTCAACTATGCAAAATCGTCCACACTTGTATGGGATGTCGGTCACATATACTAGTTGGGTTCATCATGGTGAAGTTGTGAACGTCAATGTTATTGACTACGTGGAAACAGTAGATCACCATCTTGATCTGCCTGATGCTCAGGTGGAAGAGGAGGCGGAGGAGGAGGTGGTGGCGGAGCCAGTGAGTTTGACCAACATTGAACAATGCTACGAAATGCTTATGCATTCCGTGAACTTTCACCTGCAGAAGAAAAATGGTGGGCCAGCATGTTGGAACAATGCAACGTGGCTGTCACCCCAGGAAATAAGTTGTCAGTATTCTCAGCTATGGTCACCTTTCTTCAGGTGAAGACATCTGAGCGAATGACCAACAAATCATATGATGCGATGTCTGCTACTTTCTGCAAAGCTTTCCCAGATGTGTCTGAGCTACCACACACCTACAGTAAAATGAAGAATTTCCTTCGTGCAGTTGGAATTGGATATGATATGATCCATGTTTGTAAGAATAACCGTGTTCTGTTCCGGAAGGATTATGTCAACTTAAGTGAATGCCTGAAATGCAAATCATGAAGATGGAAAGATGGCGATGCTATGAAGAGGATTCCTCATAATGTTCTGAGACATTTTCCAATTACACCAAGATTGCAGAGATTGTTTCATGATGCTGAAACAAGAGAGGATGTACTGTGGCATTCTAGGAACCAGGAGTATAGAGATCAGAATGTAATGAGACATCCATCACATGGTAGTGAGTGGAAAAGCATCAATCAGAAACACGAAAAGTTTGCTGCTGATCCAAGAAACATTAGAATTGGCTTAGCTTTAGATGGATTTAACCCATTTGTCCACCAGAGCGCCACATATAGCTTGTGGCCAGTGCTTGTTATCCCTTACAACATGCCTCCAAATGTCTGCACCAAGGAATCAAGCTAAATGATGGCCTTGCTCATCCCAGGTCCAAAAAGTCCTGGAAAGGATTTTGATTTGTTCATGGAGCCTCTTGTGGAGGAACTTCAACAGCCATGGAGGGGTGTTCTCACTCGAGACCTATATAGCAGCCCACCAGCCGATTTCTTTTTGCGTGCTGTTATAATTTGGTGCATCCATGATTATCTGGCTTTGGGCACTATGTCAGGGCGAACGAC
This sequence comes from Triticum aestivum, assembly GCF_018294505.1. Taxonomy (NCBI): domain Eukaryota; kingdom Viridiplantae; phylum Streptophyta; class Magnoliopsida; order Poales; family Poaceae; genus Triticum; species Triticum aestivum. The sequence goes on from NC_057797.1 coordinate 487,202,830, forward strand.
ACATGGTTACAATGCATGTGTTCGCTGTGACAGGAATCCGCTGTCATACGCAATACTTAGCAAGATCTGTTACATTGGACACCGTTGTTTCCTTGCCAAGGACAAGCCGCATCCTAGGAAATACCGAAGACATGTGTTCAATGCAAAGCATGAAAACCGTGATGCGCCAAAGAGGCTCACCGGCGATGAGTTGCAAGTGGAATTAGAGAAGGTCGGGCATATTACACCAGGAAACCATCCCGGTAATGGTAGCGGGAAAAGGAAGCGTGGCAGGGCAGAAGAGAGATTATTGTTTACCCGCAGGTCCACTTTGTGGGACTTGGAGTCTTGGAAAGATTTGGGTTTGCGGCATAATCTTGATGTGATGCACATCGAGAAAAATATATGTAACAACATTATCGGCACACTTCTTAATATTGAAGGCAAGACGAAAGATACCTTAAAATCTAGGATTGATTTGACACACCTGGGTATCATACAGGATTTGCATGTGCAAGATGAAGGTAAACTATGGGATATGCACTACAGGAATCAAGCAATTTGCTGTCTGTGGGCTTTTTTATAGACGGCAAAGTAGCACTTTGCCATCTATGTTTTTTTATAAACGGCAAAGTAGCACTTTGCCATCTGTGTTTTTTTAAGACGACAAAGTGCTGCTTTGCTGTCTGTAAAGAAAAAACGTAGACGGCAAAGAGTCTTTGCCGTCTGTGTTTTTTTACAGACAACAAAGTATGTCTTTGCCGTTAGCCATTCTTTGCCGTCAGTAACTGATGGCAAAAGTGGTCTTTGCCGTCTGTCCTGACGAAAAGCTGACGGCAAAGAGTTCCCCTGATGGCAAATTAGCAGATTCCCGTAGTGATGGCACCAGATGTGTACGTCTTGGACAAGGTAAAAAGAAAAGAATTCTGCGAGGTCCTGTCACGTGTGAGATTCCCACATGGATTTGCTTCCAACCCTGAAAGGAGAGTTAGTGTAGATGGAAACAAGGTACAAGGGTTGAAAACTCATGACTGTCACATCCTACTTCAAAGGGTTTTACCTGTTATCCTTAGAGGATTGGGTCACCCTGACTTATACAGAGCAGTTGCAGAGTTGGGACAATTCTTCAGGGAACTCTGCAGTAGAAATATTAGGAAAGATGCTTTGGAGTGTCTTAGAGACAAGATACCAACTATCCTATGCGACCTTGAGAAGATATATCCTCCAACCTTCTTTGATGTGATGGTGCATTTGGTTGTTCATCTACCTGATGAGGCACTAATTAGAGGTCCAGTACAGTATGGCTGGATGTACCCTATTGAAAGGTGGCTAGGCACTTTCAAGGGCTATGTTAGGAACAGAGCTAGACCTGAGGGTTCCATTGCAGAGGCCTACATTGCTACAGAAGCGTTGCCATTCTGATCAAATTACATTGAAACAGTTAATCAGCTTAGCAAAGAGGTGGATGAAGACAATCTCGGGCTCAATGTTTTCGATTATTCTATTCGAGTTATTGGGAAGAGTCGACAAGAGGACAAACCTAAAGATTTGGGCAAAATGGTTTGGTATGTGTTGAATAACTGTCCTGAGATACTACCTTATATCAAGTAAGTGCTAAGTACTGCAGCTTATACATCATAATCTACTAAACTTGCAGCACATTCTTATATATTTAGATGTTTGACGCGATCACTATGTTGTGCAGCATCTACAAAAAGGAGTTACTTCCGCAAAATCCAAGAAACATTAACAAACTAGTTATGGCAGGATTTGCGAAATGGTTTAAGAGCCATGTAAGCTTTTGAATTGCACTGTCAGTTTTTTTAATATATTGAGTACATAAGATGATCGGCTTGTCTATTTTCTAACCATAAGTTAAGAAAATGCGGGAGGATGGGCAGGCAGTTGATGATGCCCTTTACTCACTAGCAATGGGTCCTGATACTCGGGTAAGACATTATGAATCTTGCGTTGTTGGAGATGTGCGCTACAACACCCTTGCACGAGACAAAGGCAGGAAGACACAAAACAGTGTGCCATCATGACCACGAATACATATGAAAAAGAGACAACTAAAATGTATGCTAACATAACAGACATTGTTCAGTTGCAGTATATCTCCAGTTTCGAGGATCATAGATGTGTGGTTTTGTTGTGTTGTCATTAGTATAACCTATTTTCCAGGATCGCAAAACCCAGAGCTGATGATTATTTCAAATCCATCAATGTCAAGGCGGCGTACCAGATCAACGAGCCTTTTATTTTGACAAATCAAGAAACACAGATATTTTTCTTGGAAGACACATTTGCACGTAGCGATGACTGGAGAGTATTGCAAAGGTTTGAGCAGAGGAATTCGTTTAATGAAGTTGCACAACATGATGGTGCTTACACTGCTCCTGATGTACAAGATAACACATATGTTCCTAATATCTTTGAGAACCATCACGTCAATGACGCCGGTGAAAAGATTGACTGTCGTGATGTGGACATACAAGATTTGATCAAGAAGAAGCCAACGTTCGAGGACATTGATGACGAAGAAGCAGATGACACCATGGGAAATTACAATTCAGACTGATACACATGGCGAAGATGTTGACGCTGCTACTGTGGATGATGATTACATTGCTTTTGTCGTATTTGCCTGTCAGAAGACATTTTTATCTACTATGTGAAATTGTGTCTGCTATGACAACTGAAACCTAATGAACATGTTGTTTAGTATTTTCCTGTGAGAACATCACTTGTTATGTATGCTGATTTGTGTTTGGTGATTGTATGACGACTAAAACATGATGAGATTGTTGTTTAGTTGAACTCATATTTGGCTGTGAAACTTGAATTTGATGACATAGTTTACTATTGGACTGCAATTTGCTCGACGTCTTCGAATGAGAACAAAGCTGACTCGACAGGGCCTTTGCTAATTTATTTATTTATTAACAAAAGGGCCTCTTCTATTTATTTATTTATTTATGAGAAAGAGGGGATACCCCCTGATTTCCGTTAATAGAAATCATTAGATGTTCACAACACTACGCCCAGCCTGCTACACAGGTTTCTTTCATTACTAGTTTCAGCAAAGTGCTCATGTCATAGCCACTGAATACATCACGAGTGCTACATACACTACAAATAAAGAGACAATCATCCTACAGAGCACATCGATTTTGCCCATTATCTTCACAAGCTCTTTCATCTCCTCATTGTTGTCTAGGCCAGTTAGCTGCTGTTGCTTGGCCATGATCAGAGGAACTGCATCTTTAACCTTCTGCTCTGCATCTTCCTCTTCTATCCGTCCTTCAGTTACTTGTCCAACACCCCAACCTGCTGGTATTGGGATTCCTCGGCTAACCAAATAATCAACGTAGTTGCACTCCCCCACATCAGCAACTTCCCAGAAATACAAATCACATGAATCTTCCCTTTTCTACACGAATCAAATTGGAAGATCATCAACCAAACTATTAAAAAATCAGCAACTGAAAGCAGTAGAACAACACTTAAACATATTATTACCGCATGATTCGGGCATTTGTAGAAGACTCGGCCAGGGTTGAGGATTGTGGTTGAGACGCGACGGATGACTCTGCGTGATTTGCTGTAGTGGCACTACACCAATGGCAGCGGGTTGCGATGAGCAACCGACTGTGGTGCGCGTGCCGGTGGGGGTGTGATGAGACCCACAGGCGATGGTACAGGTGGCAACCTGGCGCATATTTGGTTGTTGCATGCTGAAGAGCAGGTGGACGAGCAGCCGGCCGACATGGTTGCTTTGGCCAGAGCTTCTGATGCTAGGCAGAGTAAGTAGAGAAGAGGAGAAGCGAACGTTGGATATGTCAGTTTCATTACTTGCAGAGTAGCATAGCACCATATATAGTCATAGTCTAGGTTTGGATTCGAACCAGCTACAGGAGCACGTCTCTCTTTTTTCTAAAACTCAGCAATGTCTCTTTACTGCTACACTAGCTTGTTCTGTACGCCTTCTCAAGTCTTTGATTCCTCCACCTGACATCTGGGACCCACCGGAAGGTCATCTCTATTTCGCGAAAAAAACATGCCCCCCGCTGACAGGTCGGACCCACCACCTATTTCGCACGCAAGCAAGTGCCTTCTTATTACGCACAAAAAATGAATACTCCCCCTGCCAGCTGGAACCCAGCATAGTGGGAGGCTGACTTGTGGGCCTACCAAGTTGACGGGGATGGAGGGCTTTGTCAACTTAGTCAATATGAACGATTCTAGCTCCAGTTACCGTACGATGTTCATCCAACGGTCGTAGTGCTTCTTCAACCTCTGGTCTTCTTGCTCCAGCCGCCCAAACTAGCACCGGTCGTGATGTGTGCTCCTACCTCCTGTGGACGGCTGTGATGCCGCAGAGGCCTCACCGCCCCTACTACTCCCACCGCTGGCCAGGGCATCCCTCTACTCACCCACACCCCTGTTATTGTGCGGCGATAGCAACCTAACACCGCAGCTGAACCAGTGAACCCTCGTACTCCTCTCCGCATGGGCATCCACTGTCGCGTCTTCCCCGGCTCTATGTCATCCCCTTCCTAGGAATCGCAGTCGTCCACCGCCTTGGTGCTCTCCGTGCGGCGTGGTCAATGTGGTCAATGACCGACTTCCATCGGAAGAGTACTGTACATGGAGAGGCGGACAGCTGGGTCCACGGCCGCCGCTGGGTCCACAGCCACAGCCCAGTTTTTTTTGTGATTTGCCAAGGAAGGCGCTTTGTTAGGCCTGTTGGGCTATAAATCTTTGAAGACAAGGAGAGCTTCATTCGGATGGCCAAGAAAATGGCCTAACGGTAATGGGAAATGTGTTGTACATTTTTAAAACACATCAAACCGGAAATTAGTTTCAAATTACTTTTTTTCATTTCGAGATTTTAAATTGCATTGATTTTTATGCATGGACAATTTGTTGGATGTTATATTGATATACATTTATTTTAAAAATCAGTTTGAATGAGACTCAAAATTTTAGGATTAAAAACAGTTCGGACCGCACCGAAATATGCAAAATTTCGTACAATTTTTTAACCATGGCCACAACATGGGCTGTAATGCTAACAAAAAGAATATGGGATCCAAAAAAAACTTAAGAATTAGCAAATGGGATGTAAATTATTAGAAATAATGGTAGATGGGTTGTATGCTGTTTTCCACAGATTTGAGGCTTTTCTAAAAAAAGGTTGACGCACAAGCAGTGGCTATTGGATGTCCATCCAACTGTCGTCGTGCTTCTTCAATCTCTGCTCTTCCTGCTCCAGCCGCTCAAACAAGCGCCGGCGGGACTGCCTGCTCCCTCCTCCCCGCGGCCCGCTATGCTGCCACGCATGCCTCACCGCCCCACCGTACTCCAATTGCTGGCCTAGCCATGCCTCTACTCACCCACACCTGCTGTTATTCTCCAGCGACGGCAGACAAACCAGTGAACCCTCATACAGTCGTACTCCCCTCTGCATGGGAAACAACTGTTGAGTCTTCCCTGCCTCCGTGTCATTCCCTTTCTAGGCCTCGCCATCGTCCACCGCCTTGGTGCTCTCGGTGCGGCCTGGTCAACATGGTCAACGACCGACATGCATCTGAGTTGGTCTATACATGGAGAGACTGACAGTTGGGTCCAATGCCGCACGTAAGGAAATGCCTCCTTATTACGCACAAAATAAGGGTTCCTCCACCTGACATCTGGGACCCACCAAAAGGTCCTCTGTATTTCACGAAAACAATGTTACCGCCGCTGACAGCTCAGACCCACCAGCTATATCTTCACACGCAAGGAAGTGCCTCCTTATTACGCTCAAAGAATACTCCCCCTACTAGCAGGGACCCACAATAGTGGGAGACTGACTTGTGGGCCAACTAAGTTGACGGGGATGGAGGGCTTTGTCAACGTAGTCAATATGAATGATTGTAGTTCTAGTGACCGTAGGATGTCCATCCAACGGCCGTAGTGCTTCTTCCACCTCTAGTCTTCTTGCTCCAGCCTCGCAAACCAGCGCCAGTCGTGCCTCGTGCTCCTGCCTCACGTACCCGGCTGCAATGCCACGGAGGCCTCACTGCCCCCTACTACTCCCACTGCTGGCCAGGCCATCCCTCTACTCACCCACACCCCCTTGTTATTCTGCGGCGACGACAGCCTCACACCACAGCGAAACAGTGAACCCTCATACTCCTCTACGCGTGGGCATCCACTGTCGCGTCTTCCCCGGATCCGCGTCGTCCCCTTCCTAAGCCTCGCCATTGTCCACCGCCCTGGTGCTCTTGGCGCGGCGTGGTCAAAGAACGGCTTCCATCGGACGTGGACTGTATGTGGAGAGCCTGACAGCTGGGTCCAAGCCCGCAGCAAGGAAGTGCCTCCTTATTACACGCAAAATAATTATTCCTCCACCTGACAGCGGGGACCCACCGGATGGGCCACCGTACTTTGTGAAAAAAATGTTTCCCCCTGACTGCTGGGACCCACTAGCTACATCTTCGCACGCAAGGAAGTGCGTTCGGGCAAAAAGTAACGATTCACCCCCTGACTGCTAGGACCCACCAGCTACATCTTCGCACGCAAGGAAGTGCCTGATAGTTGGGACCCACTCGGTCGAAGCATACGTAGCATTGTCATTCTGGTCACGAACGTGTACGTACATACTGGGGGTTGTAGAGGTGCGCACGTAGCATGTACACGTACGTACAACGGCCAGTGTGCAAGAAAGAAAATACGGCCACGTACGTACATACAGGCAGGGTCTCGAATGCCTACTCGCGCATATGTATGGCCAGGGCTCGTGTACATGGCTGGGTCGGAACGGAGAAACTGCATCGTCGTCGCGTTCATGGGGAGCCAACCGGCTCGGTCGGAATGGAATGCGTCGCTGTGTTCATCGGGAGCGCTTAGACGGAACAGCCGATGGAAACGAGGCCTAGCGTACCGCAGAACGGAGGAAACGGCCTTGTGTTCGATCGGCCACGTTCGAAATGGGATCCTGTTCATTGGGAGGGGTCTAGCGTACCGCAAAACGGAGGAAACAGACCTTGTACGGTCGAAACGGGGTCCTGTTGATCGGGAGGGGTGTGGCGTACCGGAAAACGGAGGAAACAGACTTGTTGTGGAGCACTACAGTCGAAACGGGGGTCCTGTTCATCGGGAGGGGTGTGGCGTACCGCAAAACGGGACTCCACGGGATAATGTTCATCTCCACCATCGACCCCCCTCCAGCCTCCATGGGCTACTGTTCATCCACCGTCGACCTCCTCCAGCCTCCAACTGTGATTGTTCATCCATAGGCTCCTGTTCATCCAGCCTCCACCGCGCGCTACTCCATCGGCTACTGTTCCACCAGCCCTCTCCATGGGCTCCTATTCAACCACCCCTCCAAGGGCTACTATTCATCCAGCCCTCCACCGTCTACTGTTCATCCAGCCCTCCATGGGGTGGTCCTGTTAATCCAACCCTCCACGGGGTCATGTTCATCTAGCCCCAACCGTCTCGATCGATTGGGGTCCTGTTCATCCAGAGGCAACACCATGGGGTCCTGTTCATCCACTCCCGCCAGGAACTGTCCATCCAAACCCCCCAGCAACGCTCACTCTTCATCCAGAGGCACATCGATCGGCTTCAGTTAGCAGCAGTAGCGAAGGAATCGCTCGATCGAGTTCAGTTAACAGCCATCAATCGATCCCTCGGGTTCAGTAACGCGTAGCCTGCAGTGCAATCGCCCGGGTTCAGCAGGCGAACGCCTCACTCGGGTTCAGTTAGAGCCCAATGCCTCGCACACACACGCGTGCGTGTATGAGAGAAACGTGCATCGCTCGACCCCGACCACCCACCATAACTGAGAACACCCTGATATGGACGGCCCAAAGAATGTCATGCAGCTGCGTCTCCGGCCCTCCCAGGACGAAAAGCCCATTTTCTATCATGATTTTTTGTCATAGAAGTAGGATCCCACCACATCTATGATGATACCGGGTTTTGTCACAATTATCGTCACAGAAGTGTCATAACTATGACAAAAAAAATCGTTCGGCCCAAAATGTCACGGATGTGTCTTTTTTTGTAGTGTAAAGTAATAGCGAGTTTTCTCATCATGAGTAAAAAGGGTGGATATGTCTTAGTATGATGTGCCACAACAGTTTCAGTTTCATAACCATGGAAAGGATAAAATTCCACCAGAGTAATTAGCTCTGGGTCGACAGAGAATTCATAATCCTTATCATCAATAAAGATAGGTGAAGTAGCAAACTTAGGATCACATTTCATTCTAGCATTCAGAGATTTTTCTTTATACTTGTGTAGTAATTTCTCTAGATCATCTCTATCATTGCAAGCAAGAATATCTCTAGTTGTTTCTTCACTCATAGCATAACCTTCTGGTACCTTAGGCAATTCATATCTAGGAGGGCTAGTCCTAGAAGGTGTTTTAGGAGATTCAGTTTCAAGCTCATCATCAGATTCAACAACATCATGTTGTATAACTCTAGCAATTTGTTTATCAAGAAATTCACCAAGTGGCACATCATCATTATGAAGAAAGGTACTAGCATCATAAGAAGCATCATTCATAGTAGAAGTAGCATCATCAATAACTTCCTACATATTAGAATTAATAGCATGTGGTGGTGTTGCAAGTTTATTCATAACAGAAGGTGAATCTAAAGTAGAACTGGATGGTAGTTCCTTACCTCCCCTCGTCTCTGAGGGAAATATCTTAGTCTTTGGATCCTTCAGATTCTTCATAGTGATAATATGATAATAATCCCAAGTGACTCAACAAATATAGCTATGCTCCCTGGCGACGGCACCAGAAAAATGTCTTGATAACCCACAAGTATAGGGGATCGCAATTGTTTTCGAGGGTAAAGTTTTTAACCCAAATTTATAGATTTGACACAAGGGGAGCCAAAGAATATTTGAAGGTATTACCAGTTGAGTTGTCAATTCAACCACACCTGGAGATTAATTATCTGCAGCAAAGTGATCAGTAGAAAAGTAGTTTGATAGTTTTGATAGTAGTAATAGCAACAACAATAACAGTAACAATGATAGTAGTAATGTTGTAGCAAGTGTAATAGTGATGATAACAGTAGTAACTTAGCAGAAACAATATGGAAAAGTTCGTAGGCATTGGATCGGTGACTTGTTGGATGATATTCATCACGTGACAGTTATAACCTAGGGAGATATGGCACTAGCTCCAGTTCATCGATATAATGTAGGCATGTATTCTGTAAATAGTCATAAGTGCTTTATTAAAAGAACTTGCATGACATCTTTTGTCCTACGCTCCCATGGCAGCGGGGGTCCATATTGGAAACTAAGGGATATTAAGGCCTCCTTTTAATAGAGAACTGGAACAAAGCATTAACACATAGTGAATACATGAACTCCTCAAACTACGGTCCTCACCGGGAGTGGGCCCGGTTGTTGTCACTCCAGGGTTGCCGGATGATAACACGTAGTAGGTGACTATAACTTGCAAGATCGGATCTAGAACATGCATATCATGGTGATAACATAAACGGTTCAGATCTAAAATCATGGCACTCGGGCCCAAAGTGACAAGCATTAAGCATAGCAAAGTCATAGCAACATCAATCTAAGAACATAGTGGATACTAGGGATCATGCCCTAACAAAACTAACTCGATTACATGATGAATCTCATCCAACTCCTCACCCACCAGCGAGCCTACAAAGGAATTACTCACTCCCAGTGGGGAGCATCATGGATTTGGCAATGGAGATGGGTTGGTGATGACGAAGAACCAAGATCCCCCTCTCTGGAACCCCAAACAGACACGGGATCTTCCCTCCCGAGGAAGAACGAGGCTTGGCGGCGCCTCCGTCTCGTGGATTGCGACAATTCTTTCTCCCTTATTTTTTGTCCAAAAATAGGAATTTATAGTGTTAGGGTTGAGGTCTGCAGGGCCGCCAGGTGGGGACAACCCACCTGGGCGCGCCAGGAGAGGGGGGCGCGCCCTGGTAGGTTGTGCCCACCCAGGGGCCCCTCTCTGGTAGGTCTTGGCTCCATAAATTCTTATATATTAGATAAAATTTCCTCGCAAAGTTTTGTTCCATTTGGAGAACTTTTATTTCTCCACAAAAACAACACCATGGTAGTTCTGCTGAAAACAACGTCAGTCCGAGGTTAGTTTCATTCAAATCATGCAAATTATTTTCCAAAACAAGAGGAAAATTGTTACGAAAAGTAGATAAGACGGAGACATATCAACTCCCCCAAAATTAAACCTTTACTTGTCATCAAGCAATTCAGTTGATACACTGAAAGTGATAAAGAAAAACTTTTACAAACTCTTTTCGTCTTGTTTACATAAATAAGCTTAAGTAGCACCCAGGTTTTCAGAAATGATCATGACCAACAATGTCAACAATAACTATTAAAAATTATATTAACTCATAACAATGGCATAATAAACTAGCAAGCAATAATAGGATATCTCAAATGCCAACTGAGGGAGTCCTGGATTAGGGGGTCTCCGGACAGCCGGATTATATCCTTTGGCCGGACTGTTGGACTATGAAGATACAAGATTGAAGACTTCGTCTCGTGTCCGGATGGGACTCTACTTGGCGTGGAAGGCAAGCTAGGCAATACGGATATGTATGTCTCCTCCTTTGTAACTGACCTTGTGTAACCCTAGCCCCCTCTGGTGTCTATATAAACCGGAGGGTTTTAGTCCGTAGGACAACATACAATCATACCATAGGCTAGCTTCTAGGGTTTAGCCTCTCCGATCTCATGGTATATCAACTCTTGTAATACTCATATCATCAAGAATAAATCAAGCAGGACGTAGGGTTTTACCTCCATCAACATAAATGCAGAGGACGTACAAAGTTCAAGCAGTGATTAAACATTGTAATTCATGGTAGAAAAGATCCAGTCATGATGCATCCAACATTAACTATGGAAAATGCATGAGGATGACAATAGTGCTCTTAGATTTGGCACTTTTTTGAGAAGGTGATGACTCAACTCAATAGTAAATAGATAGTCCCTTCACAGAGGGAAGCAGGGATTTGAAGTCATATCAGAACTCAGAGTTTTTAAAACAGAGATAAATGAAAAATTGGGAAATGCACCCTTCCTGTTTACATGACGACCGAAATAATCAATATCTTCCATGCTAAACACATTAGTGGCGGTTCTCAAGCGACAAAAGTAAAGGTTTACTCCCCCTCCACCAACAAACACACTCCATGGCTAGCCAAATCCACGGGTACCGTCCATACCAACATCAGTCCTAGGGGAGTTTTGTTTATATTTCCAATTTTTGAATTCGGGAATGGGAATCCCTATTACCGCCCCTCTTGTGCAAGGATGAGTGAATAAACACTCATCATGAGGATAACCTGCTTAGCATGGAAGATACTGACTTGAAGGAAATATGCCCTAGAGGCAATAATAAAGTTGTTATTTATATTTCCTTATATCATTATAAATGTTTATTATTCATGCTAGAATTGTATTAACCGAAAACTTAGTACATGTGTGAATACATAGACAAAACCTAGTGTCCCTAGTATGCCTCTACTTGACTAGTTCGTTAATCAAAGATGGTTAATTTTCCTAGCCATAGACATGTGTTGTCATTTGATGAACGGGATCACATCATTAGAGAATGATGTGATGAACAAGACCCATCAGTTAGCTTAGCATTAATGATCATTTAGTATTATTGCTATTGCTTTCTTCATGACTTATACATGTTCCTCTGACTATGAGATTATGCAACTCCCGAATAACGGAGGAACACCTTGTGTGCTATGAAACATCACAACGTAACTGGGTGATTATAAATAAGCTATAGAGGTGTCTCCGATGGTGTTTGTTGAGTTGGCATAGATCGAGATTAGGATTTGTCACTCCATGTATCGGAGAGGTAACTCTGGGCCCTCTCGGTAATGCTCATCACTATAAGCCTTGCAACCGATGTGACTAATGAGTTAGTTGTGGGATGATGCATTACGGAACGAGTAAAGAGACATGTAGGTTACAAGATTGAACTAGGTATAATGATACCAACGATCGAATCTCGGGAAAGTAACATACCGATGACAAAGGGAATAACATATGTTGTGATGCGGTTTGACCGATAAAGATCTTCGTAGAATATGTAGGAGCCAATATGAGCATCCAGGTTCCTCTAGTGGTTATTGAACGGAGATGTGTCTCGGTCATGTCTACATAGTTCTCGAACCCGTAGGGTCCGCACGCTTAACGTTCGATGATGATTTATATTATGAGTTATGTGATTTGATTACTGAATTTTGTTTAGAGTCCCGGATGAGATCATGGACATGACGAGGAGTCTCGAAATGGTCGAGAGGTAAAGATCGATATATTGGAAGGCTATATTCGTACATCGGAATGGTTCCGAGTGAATCGGGTATTTTTCGGAGTACCGGAGAGTTATGGGAATTCGCCGGGGGAAGTTAATGGGCCTTATTGGGCTTTAGTGGAGAGAGGGAAGAAGGGCCATGAGGTGGCGTGCACCTCCCCCTGCCCAAACCGAATTGGACAAGGGGTGGGGGCACGGCCCCCCTTTTCCTTCTCCCTCTCCCTCCTTTCCTTCTCTCCTACTCCGAAAAAGGAAAGGGAATCCTACTAGGACTTCGGAGTCCTAGTAGGACTCCCTACACTTGGCGCACCCCTAGGAGGGCCGTCCTCTCTCCCTCCCTCCTTTATATACATGGGTAGGGGCACCCCAAAGGTACTCGAAGATTTTTCTTAGCCGTGTGCGGTGCCCCCCTACACAGTTACACACCTCGATCATATCGTCGTAGTGCTTAGGCGAAGCCCTGCGCTGGTAGCTTCATCATCACCGTCACCATGCCGTCGTGCTGACAGAACTCTCCCTCGTCCTCAACTGGATCAAGAGCTCGAGGGACGTCATCGAGCTAAACGTGTGCTGAACACGGAGGTGCCATACATTCGGTACTTAGTTCGGTTGGATCGTGAAGACGTTCGACTACATCAACCGCGTTACTAAACGCTTCGGCTTTCGGTCTATGAGGGTACGTAGACACACTCTCCCCATGTCGGATGTGGGGTTCCGGCAAACCCTTAAGGTTCGAACACTGGGGTGCGCGCGAAGTATTTTCCTCCCACTGATCTATGCCCTAGCTCGCTAAGATCTCGCGGACGAACTCGACGAACTCACAACACAGTAAGACACAAGATTTATACTGGTTCGGGCCACCATTGTGGTGTAATACCCTACTCCAGTGTGGTGGTTGTGGATTGCCTCCAGGGCTGATGATGAACAATACAAGGGGAAGAACAGCCTCCTGAGGTTGAGGTGTTCTTGTGCTTGGGTAACTTGTGTGGTTCTGGATGGTCTAAAATAGTCCTCCCTTGCCTATGGTGGTGGCTAGTCCTACTTATAGAGGCCATGGTCCTCTTCCCAAATATTTAGCGGGAACGTAGCCAACAACGGCGGGCAAATTTGAAGGGGGACAGCCAGTACAAGCTATCCTGACAAAGGCGGTCTCTGCCTGCGAAAGGCTCTGGTGGTGACACCGTCTTGGGCTCCATGATGACCTCCATCTTGCCGTCCTTCTGGTCCTGGTCTTGTTGCACCGATATGGCAACCTTTTCCTGATGCCTCGGTACTCCTCGCCTGCGCGGGCCTCCTTAGCACCAAAGAGGAAACAAGGACGCTGTGTGGGCTGGCGCCCTCCTGGCGCCCACCTGGTGTCGATCGTCATGGCTCGCGTCACGAGAGCCTCGTGAGGTTTGGCTCGCCTTGATATCTCCGCTCCTCGTGAGCCTGCCCGACTAGGCCACTCCAGAAGAGGTCTTGTGTCGTCCGTCTCGCGAGGGTCTTGGATCCCTTGTTGATGAATATGGGCCATATGGCCTGCTGGCTTAGCCACGCTGCACGCCGCAGGAAGGCAATTCTGGGGACCCCCATTCCCAGAACGCCGATAGTAGCCCTCGGGCCAAAGGTGCGCTCGGGCTTGGCTTCGCGTCGAAGCCAAGGGTCAAGTACGGAGCACCGCGGCCCCCCAAAAGCCTACGACCTCGGTTGACACATGGCGGTTGATTGGATGTGGGCGTCTCCGCTTCCCCATGCTGCCTCGGCAACTGCATGACTTGACAAGTCCCTGCGACATGCAAGGAAAACCATCATTACCTGCGATCGTGAGATGTGCTGATTGGCCTTCTCTTCCTATAAATGGGGAGGGGGGCTGAGCCCCCGTTTCCCATCTCTTCCTTGCTCGCTTGCTTCTTCCTCCTTGCTCCACTACTAACATCAATGGCGCCTATCAGAAGGTTCTCCACCGAAGAAAAGGGGAAGGCCCCCCGAGATGACCCGGAGCCACTTCCGCCGAAGAAAAGGGCGATCCATCACCATGACGAAGCAGCGATGCAGGTGGTGACGAGGCCTTGGTGTGAGCGGCCTACCCCAGGGTATCCGCTACCCCTGTATGCCCAAGCCGAGGGCTTAGTAAGGCAGAGCGATGAGCAGCGTCGCGGCGACAACGCCGTCGCCCTAGGAATCCACGCCGTAGACTCCTCGCGCGAGCTGGTGCTGTGGGCGCTGATACCCCCAAGCTCTTGGATCCGCTTCCCGCGGTTCTTCTCCGACATGATGCCGCCAGGGGGGGGGCTCTCTAGCTCTGTTTGCAGCACGCCGACTACGGCGCTCTGGCGATAGGAGCGGAGATCAAAGCGGTCCCCACCAGCAAGATCTTCATGAATCGTGGCTGGGGCGAGATCGCGCGGGTCTGCCGTGCGAGGGGCGCCCTCGTGATCTACCTTGAGTACGACAGCGTCTCCACGCTCTTCTTCAAGGTGTTCGATGCCGAGGGCCGCCGCCTGGAGTGCTGCTCCAGAGAGGAGCGTGAGGCTGACACGCATTCCGCAAGCGGCCAGTCCAGCAGCAGTAGCCCTTGGGAGTCCAGCAGCTCTCCTAAGCTCTACGAGACTCTGGAGATGAGCGACAACAGCTACCTACCCCCGAGCTCTCGCCGTGGTCGGAGCAGTGCCGCCACGTCCGGCCGTCGCCGCCGCTGATCTGGATGGGGTTGGCGCCGGCCTCCCATGGCCCACTGTTGATGATGGCGTCTGCCACAGGGAGGGTTAGATAGGGTCCTTCTTAGTCTTAGCTTTCATTCCCTGTGAAGAATCATTAAGCGCCCTGTCGGGGCATATAAGGGTCTATAATGTCTTTTGTGCTTATTTTCCCTGTCATGAAGATTTGGTGAACGCGCGTCCTGTTAAGGCTCGGTCCCCCCTTTCTTTCCTCGTGATGGCTTGTTGCTCTACGCCGACAGGTCCCGGTCCCTAGGCAAGCTACAGCCATCACTGGTATGCCAGGTCGCGTGCCGTGGTCAACGCCAAGAGGTGTGCGGCCCGAGGTCCAGTAAGAGCACCTGAGGCGCGATTCTCAGGAGGTCCCCTTTAGCGCTCAAGCAGCCATGGTAAGGGAAGAAAGGGATTTGACGTGGCCACAACGGGGTTGCGGCAAGGCGTGGGTGACCATAAGGCTCAGACATTTAGCCGATCCGAGGACGAGACTTATCTTGTGAACTTCGTGGCGATTCCTGATGTTGCACTAGGGCCGTGTGCCAACTTGCGCCGCATAGATAAGCCGGCCCATACGGGTTTCCCTCCTCCCATGCTCTCCTTAGTGCTCTGCGTCCTCAGGTCCCGACCCTCGAGCGAGCTCAGCCGCCGCTGGTATGCCAAGTCGCGATGCCGTGGTCAAGGATACGGGGTGAGGGCTGGAGAGCCAGTAAGAGCTCCTGAGTCACGATGCTCAGGAGCCCCCCTTTCAACGCGCAAGCGAAATGCACGAGAGAAAAGGAGACTCGCGATGCCGCCTGCTATCCTCCCTGCGGGGTCCTTGTAAACAGGCACAAGAAGAACATGGTTTGTCGTTACAGCCGCCAGCCTGCCGTTGGTTGGTCTGGATGAAGCGAAGGCACTGAGGGCCTGACGAGGTGGCGTGCACGTGTTGTGCCGCGAGCCAGAGCTTTACCGCTTAGATTTGTCGACGTGGCAGGGACGGACCCATGCACCAGCGCCATGCCTATGAGGAGGCACCATGCGAGGCGATGATCGAGCAGGTGATAACCGTAGGCAGGTTAAGCAGGGAAGGCAAATCAGCTTGGGTAAATGTACGAAGATACATGCCACTGGGTCCGGCCCGAGCGGCTTGGGGATGATGCAGCCCGAAGGGCTCCCCCAGCAAGGCAAGCTAAAGACATGAGAAAAAGGGATACATGCTGTAGGGATGGACCCAAGCGGCCTGGGAATAATGCAGCCCAAGGGGAGCTCCCAGCTTAAACGAGCTTGGAGGATGTCACCTAGTTCTGTAGGCGAAGTAGAGTTGGTGCAGCTAAAGGCGTGCGTTGAAGAAAGGACTCCTCATGAGCCACCGCAGCCCTGAGCCTCGGGAGGCTCTGGGGGCTCAGGAGGCTCCCCGAAGACCGTCTCCGTTTCCTCTGGGACGACGCGGTACCTGGCCTCTTGAGCCGCCAGGTCACGCCGCATGTTGCGCTAATAGGCCGATGCCACGATCGCCAAGCCGAGGGGCATGCGAACGTAGATGTGTGGCGGCCCCTCGCAATGGCCCACATGCGAAGACCAGAAGCGCTCCTGAGACGCGGCCCTATTGAGCCCCGGGATGTCGATGCAGACGCACAGCTCAGCACCCTCGCTTGGGTGGTGAGATGCACCCTGTGAGCAGCTGTCGCCACGCATGGCTCTTGCATCTTGCAGTTCCTGTGTGGTCTTGGCGATGAACTCCTGAGTGGTGGGCACCCCTTGCCTTATGTTCTCCTGAGGAAAATGTGTCGCGTAACACGCCTCCGAGAGGTGCCCAAGCGCCTCCCTCGTGAGGTTGGCATGGCCTGAGGCCCTCCAGAAGAGAGCCCCCAGCCCTGCCCGTGGAGGGCGCTGGGCGCACCTTCCTATGCGATGGAGGGACGCGCCCCTAGGACGAACGCTGATCCTGCCGAGGCTCCCGCCGCGACGTCATCCTCCTGAGGTCCTACGCGGCACAGCTGCCTCTTCTTGGGGATGGCCTCCGAAGGGCCCTCACTTCTGCTATCAGGGTCGTCGATTGCTACAGCTTGGAAGTCACGCTCGAGGGAGCACACCGCATCCCTTTCTTCACATGGGATCGTGATGACCCCGCTGCTTCCACGCATCTTGAGGATGTTGTAGCCGTGGTGGGTGACCGCCATGAACTTGGCCAGGGCCGGATACCCGAGGATGGCATTGTACAATAGGCGGATGTGGCCGACATCGAAATCGATGAGCTCGGTGCGGTAGTTGTCGCGTGTGCCGAAGGTGACAGGTAGGCGGACCAGCCCTATCGGTGTGGTGGAGCCGTCGGTCACTCCTGAGAAAAGGTTTGATAGGTTGGAGCTGCTTGTATGGCACTTGGAGGTTGTCGAATGTGTCGATGGACAGGACGTTGAGCCCTACACCGCCGTCAATGAGGGTCTTGGTAACCTGCACATTGCCTAAGATGCAGGCGATTGCACGCGGTTCCTGGAGGCGCCCAGCCCCCTCGTCCTAATGATGATCGTTGTTCCTTCTTGGTGGCGGCAGCGGGGGAAGACCGGCATTGCTTTGGGGGCGATCCTCATGAGGCTGGTCCCTCCAGGCCCCCTCGCAAGGATGGTCTTGCCAGCGGTCCTCACGAGGCCTATCGCACCATTCCTGGCGCGGGCCAGGGTCGTCCCTGCATCCGCCTCCATGTCCTCCTCCGCGGCCGCAGCCCTGATCACTGCGCTAAGGGCGTCAACCTTAGCGTCCTTCTCGTATGGCTCTGAGCTCTTTGCAATCGCTGGTGTTGTGGGTGTTCAGGTTGTGGAATGCACAGAACGGTCGGCTCTTCTTGGATGACTCGGGCTGATCTCTGCCCCGTTTGGTGTCGGGCTCCGCCGCTAGCACCGTTGTTTCCTTGCACTTCATGTCCTTGGCCTTGGCTTTCTTCTCCTCTCTGCCCGCGGCTGGCAGCTCAAGGACAGAGAGGCGCCCCTCCTCGGCTCTTGCACACTTGGTCGCTAGGTTGAGTAGCTCCTGAGATGTGCAGAGCTCCTCGTGGATAGCCATCGAAGAACGCGGAGATGATGGTCTCATCCGTGACCTTTGGGATCTTGAGGCAGGTGTTGTTGAAGCGCTGGATGTACTTCTGGAGGGTATCCTCTGGCTGTTGCTTGATACGGCGCAGGTCGCCCGCAGCCAGCGGGCGGTCGCGAGTGCCCTGGAAGTTGGCGAAGAAGCAGTCATGCATCTCGTCCCAGGAGGAAATCGAGCCGTGTTGCAGGTTCAGGAGCCAGGAGCGGGCCCCGTCCTTGAGAGCCATGGGAAACCAGTTTGCCAGGACTCTCTCGTCGCTGTTGGCTGCTTCGATGCTCATCTCGTAGAGCTGCAGGAACTCCGCGGGGTCAGTGGTGCCGTCGTAGTGAGGAGGCAGATCCGGCTTGAACTTGCCTGGCCAGGCCACGCTGCGCAGCTCGGGGGTGAAGGCGCCGCAGCCGTCCGTAGTTATTGGGGCCCGCTTCGGAGGTGGAGCTTGGTCATGATGAGGTCCGCGCGGCGCCACCGTGGGCGGCGCGCGGTCTTGACGAAGCAGTGCAGGGAGCACGGGTGCAGCTCCTCGTGGCCGAGGGATTTCATGGCAGCTCCTCTCTTCACGCGCGGGCATCGGGCGTGGCAGATCACACTGCGGGGCCGCGCGTCTTGGTGCCAAGGCGTCGTCCTTGGGCTGCGGTGGTGGAGGCGCGCCTCGGGCCTCGACGCCCATGGTCGACTGAGGGTGAGGCAGAGAGACGGATAGCGCCGGGGAGCCCCCTGCAGCGCGGACGAGCTCGGCGACACGGTCGAGCCACTCCTTGTAGAGGTCGTCGACTGGGCGATAGCGCAGGAGTTCGTTTGCAGCGAGGAGTGCGGCCCGCGCCTCCATGGGAGTGTGGCGTGCATGGGACTAAGAACCGGCCGGACTCAGTGATGGAGTGGCGGTACAGCCGTCCTTCCATACCGAAGGATGGAGCAAAGACGCTTGCTGCTCGTTCCCCACCGGGTCGGTGGCAGCGTTGGCGGCGGGAGACAGAGAACGACGAGGTGGCCCGCCGATGGGGGCCGTCTGAGCAACGGGGGCGGTGAGGGCAGCCCAACGCTCAGCTCAAGCACGGCGAGCGTCCGCCATGGAGACGATGGGGCGACGGAGCGACAAATTGATGGAAGGGAAGCTACGGCACACCCTTACCTGGTGCACCAAATGTCGGATGTGGGGTTCCGGAAAACCCTTAAGGTTCGAACACTGGGGTCCGCGCGAAGTCTTTTCCTCCCACCGATCTACACCCTAGCTCGCTAAGATCTTGCGGACGAACTCGACGGACTCGCAACACAGAAAGACACAAGATTTATACTAGTTTGGGCCACCGTTGTGTTGTAATACCCTACTCCAATGTGGTGGTGGTGCATTGCCTCGAGGGCTGATGATGAACAATACAGGGGAAGAACAACCTCCTGAGGTTGAGGTGTTCTTGTGCTTGGCTAACTTGTGTGGTTCTGGATGGTCTAAAATGGTCCTCCCTTGCCTATGGTGGTGGCTAGTCCTACTTATAGAGGCCATGGTCCTCTTCCCAAATATTGAGCATGAAGGGAGCCAACAACGGCACGCAAATTTGAAGGGGGGAAGCTAGTACAAGCTATCCTGACAAAGGCGGTCTCCCCCTGCGAAAGGCTCTGGTGGTGACGTCGTCTTGGGTTCCACGATGACCTTCGTCTTGTTATCCTTCTGGTCCTGGTCTTGTTGCACTAATATTGCAACCTTTTCTTGATTCGTCGGAATTCCTCGCCTGTGCAGGCCTATTTAGCACCAAAGAGGAAACAAGGACGCTTATCGTGCTGGCGCCCGCCTGGCGCCAGCCTAGTGTCAATCGTTATGGCTCGCCTCATGAGAGCCTCGTGAGGTTTGCCTCGCATTGATATCTCCGCTACTCGTGAGCATACTCGACTAGGCCACTCTAGAGGAGGTCTTGTGTCATCCGCCTCGCGAGGCTTGGCCCCTCGCGATGGTCTTGGGTGCCTTGTTGATAAAGGTGGGCCATACGGCCTAATGGCTTAGCCACGTCGCGAGCCACAGGCAGGCATGTCTGGGGACCCCCGTTCCCAAAACGCCGACATCCCTCTCATTGCTATGCATCTCCTATATAGATCTTGCGTGATCGTAGGAACTTTTTTGAAATACTGCGTTCCCCAAAAGTGGCATCCGAGCCAGGTCTATGCGTAGATGTTATATGCACGAGTAGAAGACAAAGAGTTGTTGGTGATAATAGTCATACCGCTTACCATCAATGTCTTACTTTGATTCGGCGGTGTTGTTGGATGAAGCGGCCCGGACCGACATTACATGACCGCGTTCATGAGACTGTTTCTACCGACGTGCTTTGCACACAGGTGGCTGTCGGGTGTATGTTTCTCCAACTTCAGTTGAAGCGAGTTTGACTACGCCCGGTACTTTTTGAGGGTTAAAACATCACACATGATGAAAAATCGTTGTGGTTTTGATGCTTAGATAAGAATGGTTCTTGCTAGAATCCCGTAGCAGCCATGTAAAACTTGCAACAAAAAAGTAGAGGACGTCTAACTTGTTTTTGCAAGGCATGTTGTGATGTGATATGGTCAAGACATGATGTCATATAATTTATTGTATGAGATGATCATGCTTTGTTAAAGTTATCGGCAACTAGTAGGAGCCTTATGGTTGTCTCTTTATTGCATAAGATGCAAGCGCTATATAATTGCTTTACTTTATCGCTATGCGATAGCAATAGTTGCAAAAGCAATAGTTTGTGAGACGATCATGTGACGACACGTTGATAGAGATCAAGATGATGGAGATCATGGTGTCATGCCAGTGACAATGAAGATCATGTTGGTACTTTGGAGATGGAGATCAAAGGAACAAGATGATGATGGCCATATGATGTCACATATTTTTATTGCATGTGATGTTTTTTTTGTGCATCTTATCTTACTTAGTACGACGGTAGCATTATAAGATGATCCCTCGCTAAATTTCAAGGTATAAGTGTTCTCCCTGAGTATGCATCGTTGTGACAGTTCGTCGTGCCGAGACACCACGTGATGATCGGGTGTGATAAGCTCTACGTTCACATACAACGGGTGCAAGCCAGTTTTGCACACACGGAATACTCGGGTTAAACTTGACGAGCCTAGCATATGCAGATATGGCCTTGGAACACTGAGACCGAAAGGTCGAATGTGAATCACATAGTAGATATGATCAACATAGTGATGTCCACCATTGAAAACTACTCCATCTCACGTGATGATCGGACATGGTTTTGTTGATATGGATCATGTGATCATTTAGATGACTAGAGGGATGTCTATCTAAGTGGGAGTTCTTAAGTAATATGATTAATTGAACTTTAATTTATCATGAACATAGTCTTGATAGTATTTGCAAATTATGTTGTAGATCAATAGCTCGCGTATAGCTTCCCCGCTTTATTTATGATATGTTCCTAGAGAAAAACTAAGTTGAAAGATGATAGTAGCAATGATGCGGACTGGGTCCGTGATCTGAGCATTATCCTCGTTGCTGGACAGCAGAATTATGTCCTTGTTGCACCGCTAGGTGACGGACCTATTGCAGGAGGAGATGCAGACGTTATGAACGTTTGGCAAGCTCGGTATGATGACTACTTCATAGTTTAGTGCACCATGCTTTACGGCTTGGAACCGGGACTTCAAAAACGTTTTGAATGCCACGGAGCATATACGATGTTCCAAGAGTTGAAATTGGCATTTCAGGCTCATGCCCATGTCAAGAGGTATGATACCTCTGACAAGTACTTTGCCTACAAGATGGAGGAGAATAGCTCAACTAGTGAGCATGTGCTCAGAATGTCTGAGTACTACAATCGCTTGAATCAAGTGGGAGTTAATCTTTTAGATAAGACAGTGATTGATAGAGTTCTCTAGGCACTATCACCAAGTTACTAGAACTTCGTGATGAACTATAATATGCAAGGGATGATGAAAATAATTCCCGAGCTCTTTGCGATGCTAAAATCGGGGTAGGTAGAAATCAACATAGAGCATCAAGTGTTGATGGTTAACAAGACCACTAGTTTCAAGAAAAGGGGCAAAGGAAAAGAAAGGGAACTTCAAGAAAGAATGGAAAGCAAGTTTCCACTCCCGTGAAGAAACCCAAAGCTAGAACTAAGCCTGAAACTGAGTGCTTCTACTGCAAAGGGAATGGTCACTGGAAGCGGAACTACCCCAAATACTTGGCAGATAACAGGGATGGCAAAGTCAACAGAAGTATATACGATATACATGTTATTGATGTGTACTTTACTAGTGTTCATAGTAGCCCCTGGGTATTTGATACTGGTTCAGTTGCTATTATTAGTAACTCAAAATAGGAGTTACAAAATGAACAAAGACTAGTTGAGGGCGAGGTGACGATGTGTGTTGGAAATGATTCCAAGGTCGATAAGATCACCATCGCATACTCCCTCTACCTTCGAGATTAGTATTGGAACTAAATAAATGTTATTTTGTGTTTGGTTTGAGAATAAATATGATTGGATCATGTTTATTGCAATACGGTTATTCATTTAAGTCAGAGAATAATTGTTGTTCTGTTTACATGAATAAAACCTTCTATGGTCTTACATCCAATGTAAATGGTTTGTGGCACTGCCGTTTAGGTCATATTGGTGTAAAGCGCATGAAGAAACTCCATGTTGATGGACTTTTGGAATCACTTGATGCTTGCGAACCATGCCTCATGGGCAAGATGAATAAAACTCTGTTCTTCGAAACAATGGAGCGAGCAACTGACTTGTTGGAAATAGTACATACTGATGTATGCGGTCCGACGAGTGTTGAGGCTCGTGGCGGGTATCATTATTTTCTGACCTTCACGGATGATTTGAGCATATATGGGTATATCTACTTAATGAAACATAAGTTTGAAACATTTGAAAAAGTTCAAAGAATTTTCAGAGTGAAGTGTAAAATCATCATAACAAGAAAATAAAGTTTCTACGATCTGATCGTGCAGGCGAATATTTGAGTTACGAGTTTGGTCTTCATTTGAAACAATGTGGAATAGTTTGGAAACTCACGCCACCTGGAACACCACAACATAATGGTGTGTCTGAACGTCGTAGCCGTACTTTAATATATCTGGTGCGATCTATGATGTCTCTTATCGATTTACCACTATCGTTTTGGGGTTATGCATTAGAGACAGTTGCATTCACGTTAAATAGGGCACCATCTAAATCCGTTGAGACGACACGGTATGAACAATGGTTTGGGTCTGCGATGCTTATGTGAAAAAGCTTCCACCTGATAAGCTCGATCCCAAATCGGAGAAATGCATCTTCATAGGATACCCAAAGGAAACTATTGGGTACACCTTCTATCACAGATCCAAAGGCAAGATATTCGTTGCTAAGAATGGATCCTTTCTAGAGAAGGAGTTTCTTTCAAAAGAAGTGAGTGGGAGGAAAGTAGAACTTGATGAGGTAATTGTACCTTCTCCCGAATTGGAAAATAATTCATCATAGAAATAAGTTCTAGTGACACCTACACCAATTAGTGTGGAAGTTAGTGATGATGATCATGAAACTTCAGATCAAGTTACTACCGAACCTCGTAGGTCAACCAGTGTACGATCCGCACTAGAGTGGTATGATAATCCTGTTCTGGAAGTCATGTTACTAGACCATGATGAACCTATGAACTATGAGGAAGCGACGACGAGCCCACATTTCGACAGATGGCCTAAGGCCATGAAATCTGAGATAGAATCCATGTATGAGAAAAAAGTGTGGACTTTGGTGGACTTGCCGATGATCGGCAAGCCATTGAGAATAAAATGGATCTTCAAGAGGAACACAGACGCTGATAGTAGTGTTACTATCTACAAAGCTCAACTTGTTGAGAAGGGTTTTTAACAAGTTCAAGGAGTTGACTACGATGAGACCTTCTCACCCGTAGCGATGCTTAAGTCTGTCCGAATCATGTTAGCAATTGCCGCATTTTATGATCATGAAATTTGGCAAATGGATGTCAAAACTGCATTCCTTAATGGATATCTTAAAGAAGAGTTGTATATGATGCAACCAGAAGGTTTTGTCGATCCTAAATGTGCTAACAAACTGTGCAAGCTCCAGCAGTCCATTTATGGACTGGTGCAAGCCTCTCGGAGTTGGAATATATGCTTTGATAGTGTGATCAAAGCATATGGTTTTATACAGACTTTTGGAGAAGCCTGTATTTACAAGAAAGTGAGTGGGAGCTCTGTTGCATTTTTGATATTATATGTGGATGACATATTGTTGATTGGAAATGATACTGAATGTCTGAATAGCATAAAAGGATACTTGAATAAGTACATACCTTGACAAGATTTTAAATGAAGCTGCTTACATATTGGGCATCAAGATCTATAGAGATAGATCAAGACGCTTGATAATATTTTTCAATGAGTACATACCTTGACAAGACTAGTTCAAACTGGAACAGTGAAAGAAGGAATTCTTGCTTGTATTGCAAGGTGTAAAGTTAAGTAAGACACAAAAATACGACCATGGTAGAAAGCAGAAAGAGAAAGAAAGTCATTCCCTATGCCTTAGTCATAGGTTCTATAAAGTATGATATGTTGTGTACCAAACCTATTGTGTACCTTGCCATGAGTTTGGCAAGGGGGTATTGTCGTGGAATTGTCACGGCAGATGCCCTAGTGTGAGGACTTAGTCATGAGGTCAACACATCTATGTGGTAGCTTCAGAGGGGTTGATCGGGATGAGAGACGCGAGATGGATCAACACACAAAACAGGGTTAGACAGCTTCGGGCCCTGGGAGTCGCCGTAAACCGGCTCTCCTAGTTATGTCTAGATTTAAGATTATTCATCTCCCCCTTGGGGTGCCCTTCCCCTCCTTATATAAGTTGAAGGGACGGGTTACATGTAGAGTCCAACTCGGATTAAGACTTAAACTATTCTGACTTCTCTTCATGGGCTTCTTAACGTCTCGGGCTTATTAACCCCAGGCGACTCTCTCTGCTGCGTTATGACTGCCCGCCGGTTTACCACCTGGTTTAACTGTCTGCCGGTTTACCACCTGCCGGTTTACCATCTGTCTTAAGTGTCTGCCTTAACCATTTGTCTTAACTCTCTGCTGGTTTACCAGGTCCCAGCAGGGTTATAATTCCGGCTGGGTCATACCGCGGGGTATATCCCCGACATTATCCCCTAGTTTAATTTGGATTTATCCATGTTAAACAGATCCTGCAAAATAACTCAAGAACAAATTTGACAGGTTGTGCTCTGGGTTAAATATTCTTGTAAGCCGGCACCTGATCATCCTTTATTCCTTATCATTTCCTTCTTCTAGAAAATTCGGGATAACAGGCCAGCTTCATAGTCAATTTACTGACGTTGGTTTCTTAGAGAGAAAATTTGTGAAGAATAATTCATTTGACTCATCTTACAATGCTTAAAAAATATTGGTCCTTGAAATACTCATCTTATTCTTCAGCCGACTTGAAGATGTAAAACTTGTCGGTTTATCATTGCCAAAATTGCCGGGTTATAAACAGATGATGCCGAGTCACAATTGTTGCCGACGCCGGGTCAAAACTAAGAATTTTGAAGATTTCTCTCCCTCATACCCATATTACCTGTAGCCCCCGAGTACCGGGTTGTCATGCTTGCAGCAACCTGGCACTTGAAATTGCCTTATGCTCATAAAATTTTTAACCAGTGTAGCCCCCAAGGGCCGGGTCGTAAGCCTGCAGCGACTTGGGACTATTCCTTCTATTGTAGGACAAATCATATCCATTGATAAAATAATAGCCATTGCGCTAAAGCGACTTTGAAAACCTAAATCATAAGACTGGTTATTGATAACCAGAATAAAAATCTAGCCATCTTGGCTATTCAAGATTTGAATAATATAATCCTTTGCGGGTATTGACCCGTAGGCATGTAATATCATGATTTTGATTTCTCAAGGCAAAGATATCCCGGCAACTTATAGTCTGCTATCAGGGCGGGTTATTTACCCAATATTCTCAATTATGAGTCATATAGTTAAGGCTACATGGCCTGAATTGTGAAAACCATATGTCAATATGGTAGATGAACCCAAAAAATGCTCAAATAGAAATAATATATCAGAAAAAACAAGGCTTTCATAGGCCGCCAAGCCTAAATCTCAAGTGCTTTCATGCACCGCACATCCGCTGAGTTAAACCTTTTAAACCTTATAAGCCGGACCTCACACAACCAATCGTCGTTTTAACTTTGACAAGTTCAGGGTCTGTATATGATTGACTTGTCAGGAGTACGACGGGTCGTTCCAGGATTACCTGGGCGGAGTGCCAGACTTAAAAAGGCAGGATAACCCAGGATTCTAGGTGAATACACATGGCTTCCAAGCCTATTACAAGGGTCATAAAAACTCTTGTCCTTTAGAACAAAGAGCCCCAAAGCAATATTTTTTTAGCTGTGCTCAACGGGCACCTATGTTTGAGTTGTGCTTTTGTAACAAACTCTCTTTGATCCCTTTAACCTGGGTAGCAAGCCCCCAAGTGTTTTGTAAGCATGGCATATAAGCCGGATCAAAGGGTAATCATAGCTTCGCTCAATGAGCAGGAAGCCCCCATGTGACCATAATAAGATAAGCCCATAAGGCAGGATACTCGTGTTTAAACCGCGCATCATGGAAATAAGTTCTCTTTGGCAACCTTTAATTTTTCGGAGAACCCGAAATTGCGAGAGATGAATTTCTTTTTCAACCGGAGTTTTAAACCATATATTGAGAGCTTCAAAGCTTTATGGGAGAGAGATATATCTTATGCCAGATTTTAAATCGGAATTCTCCATTTTGAGCCGGAAATTTTCTGACAGCCTTTAAATTTTCACCAATAGGGCAGTAACCTCCTGGGCCAGGTTATTTTTCCCTTCAATGACCCAGAGTTCTTGAGTCTGCTTTAAAGTGGCAATCATTTACTGAATCATGTCATCATAGCCCCCGAGTCTCAAGGCGACTCGAGGAGTTGGCTTGAGATTCTCCAAAATTGACCGTGATATAAACTGGCATGAGTCATTCAACACCTCAATGATATAATAGTCCCTTTTGTAGTAGACAACTTGTCCTGCATTGGAGAAACTTGCAAGCCAGAATAATTGCTCTTTCATAGAATGCAATATATAACATAAAGATATACTGGATGGATCTCACCTGATATGTCAGACCAGAAATTATCCGCCGCGGAGTTGATGATCAACGGAACTTTTTGAACTGGAACCTCTTGATAACCCGGCCTGAACTTTTTGAGCCAGGGCTTTTTGAACTGGAACTTTTTGATAATCCGGAACTTTTTGATAATCCAGACGGAACTTTTTGATAACCCGGAACTTTTTGATAACCCAGAACTTTTTGAGCCGGAAGCTCTTGATAACCCGGCCTGAATTTTTTGAGACGAAGCTTTTTGAACTGGAACTTTTTGATAATCCAGGACTTTTTGAGCCGAAACCTTTTGATAATCCGGCATGAACTTTTTGAGCCAGAATTTTTCTGTAACCTAAGTCGAAGTCGTAGCGACTCGGATGGAACCTTTCGGCGATTCGGCTGAAACTCATTGGAGATTCGAATAGAACTTTTCGTCAAGGCGATCGGAATTCTTTGGTGACTCATACGGAACCTTCCATCGAAACGGTCGGAACTTTTTGATAATCCGGCGAGAACTTTCCGACGAGCCGGCGGGACCTTTCAATGAGCCTGACGGAACTTTTCAGCGAACCGGCTGGAACTCTCCGACGAGCCGGCCAGAACTCTTCAATAAGCTGGGTGGAACTTCTCGATCCCTGGAATAGTGTCCTCCAAGAACTCAACACCATCGTGCGCGAGGCCCCGCGGTGGGCGCCAACTGCCGTGGAATTGTCACGGCAGATGCCCTAGTGTGAGGACTTAGTCGTGAGGCCAACGCATCTATGTGGTAGCTTGAGAGGGGTTGATTGGGATGAGAGACGCGAGACGGATCAACACACAAGACAAGGGTTTAGACCGCTTCGGGCCCCGGGAAACATCATCCGGTAACAACCCTATATGCAGTTTGTGGCTAGGTCTCATTATTATCATGAGGGAGTCGCCGTAAACCGGCTCTCCTAGTTATGTCTAGCTTTAAGATTATTCCTCTCCCCCCCTGGGGTGCCCTGCCCCTCCTTATATAAGTTGAAGGGGCAGGTTACATGTAGAGTCCAACTCGAATTAAGACTTAAACTACTCTGACTTCTCTTTATGGGCTTCTTAACATTTTGGGCTTCTTAACGTCTCGGGGTTATTAACCCCAAGCGACTATGTCTGGTTTAACTGTATGCCAGTTTACCATCTGGTTTAACTGTCTGCCGGTTTACCACCTGGTTTAACTGTCTACCGGTTACCATATGTCTTAACTGTCTTCCTTAACCACCTGTCTTAACTCTCTGCAGGTTTACCAGGTCCCAGCCGGGTTATAATTCCGGTCGGGTCATACTGCAGGGTATATCCCCAACTGGTATGATATTGATCTAGGAGTGGATCACTGGACAGCAGTCAAAATTATCTTTAGAAGACTAGAGATATTTCTCAGTTATGGAGGTGATAAAGAGTTCATCGTAAACAGTTACGTCGATGCAAGCTTTTACACCGATCCAGATGACTCTGAGTCTCAGTATGGATACATATTGAAAGTGGGAGCAAATAGCTAGAGTAGCTCCATGCAGAGCATTGTAGACATAGAAAATTTGCAAAATACATACGGCTCTGAATGTGACAGACCCATTGACTAAACTTCTCTCACAAGCAAAACATGATCACACCTTAGTACTCCTTGGGTGTTAATCACATGGCGATGTGAACTAGATTATTGACTCTAGTAAAACCCTTTGGGTATTAGTCACATGGCGTTGTGAACTAATCACATAAAGATGTGAACAATTGGTGTTAAATCACATGACTATGTGAACTAGATTATTGACTCTAGTGCAAGTGGAAGACTAAAGGAAATATGCCCTAGAGGCAATAATAAAGTTGTTATTTATATTTCCTTATATCATGATAAATGTTTATTATTCATGCTAGAATTGTATTAACCGGAAACTTAGTACATGTGTGAATACATAGACAAAACGGAGTGTCTCTAATATACCTCTACTTGGCTAGCCTGTTAATCAAAGATGGTTAAGTTTCCTAGCCATAAACATGTCTTGGCATTTGATGAACGAGATCACATCATTAGAGAATGATGTGATGAATAAGACCCATCCGTTAGCTTAGCATTAATGATTGTTTAGTTTTATTGCAATTGCATGACTTATACATGTTCCTCTAACTATGATATTATGCAACTCCTGAATACCGAAGGAACACCTTGTGTGCTATCAAACTTCACAATGTAACTGGATGTCTCCGATGGTGTTTGTTGAGTTGGCATAGATCAAGATTTGGATTTGTCACTTCGTGTATCGGAGAGGTAACTCTAGGCCCTCTCGGTAATGCTCATCACTATAAGCCTTGCAAGCAATGTGACTAATGAGTTAGTTATGGGATGATGCATTACAGAATGAGTAAAGAGACTTGCCGGTAACGAGATTGAACTAGGTATAATGATACCAGTGATCGAATCTCGGGCAAGTAACATACCGATGACAAAGTGAATAACGTATACTGTTATGCGGTTTGACCGATAAACATCTTTGTCGGTGTCAAAACCGGCGGATCTCAGGTAGGGGGTCCCGAACTGTGCGTCTAAGGCGGATGGTAACAGGAGGCAGGGGACACGATGTTTTACCCAGGTTCGGGCCCTCTTGATGGAGGTAATACCCTACATCCTGCTTGATTATTCTTGATGATAAGAGTATTACAAGAGTTGATCTACCACGAGATCGTAGAGGCTAAAACCTAAAAGCTAGCCTATGGTATGATTGTATGTTGTCCTACGGACTAAACCCTCCGGTTTATATTGACACCGGAGGGGGCTAGGGTTTACACAGAGTCGGTTACAAGGGAGGAGATCTTCATATCCGTATTGCCTAGCTTGCCTTCCATGCCAAGGAGAGTCCCATCCGGACACGGGACGAAGTCTTCAATCTTGTATCTTCATAGTCCAACAGTCCGGCCAAAGGATATAATCCTGCTGTCCGGAGACCCCCTAATCCAGGACTCCCTCAGTAGCCCCTGAACCAGGATTCAACGACGGTGAGTCCGGCGCGCAGTATTGTCTTCGGCATTGCAAGGCGGGTTCCTCCTCCGAATACTCCATAGAAGATTTTGAACACCAGAATAGTGTCCGGTTCTGCAACATAATTTCCATATACCACCATAGAGAGAATAATATTTCCACAAATCTAATCTGCTGATGTGTTTAGACAGCATGACATTACGTCATGGCCCGATCATTATTCGAACCATTTTTCTCAACCAGCACCGCGCATATCGCGAGGCCGTTTTCTTGACACGTCTTGTCGAAGCAGAGATCATGTCCCCCTTATTACAGGATTCTCATCAATACGGACGTGGGTAACCCACTCGTGCCCGTTGGTATGACTCCTCGATTTTAGGTGAGCCCCAAAACGGTCGTGAGGAGGACGCTTGATATTCACCCTTTTTATAAAGAGGCCAAGACCTGTCCCTTTTTCCTCTCGCGCTCATTCGAATCCTTCCCCCACCTCGAGTTCCAACACCCCAGGCACAGGTTAGGCGCTTCTGACCTTCAACCATGTCCGGATCCAACCTCCAAGCTCGGTGGATGCCTTCCTCTGTCACAGAGGAGGACATTAAGAAGCTGAGAGAGGCCAGATATCTGACCGCCGAAATTTCACACAGGCTGCCTGCCCGAGGGAAGGTCATCCCCACTCCCGAACCCAATGAGAGTGTTGTGTTCGTCTCTCACTTCCTCTGAGGACTAGGCCTTGCTCTGGATCCCTTTGTTAGGGGACTCATGTTCTACTATGGGCCGGATTTCCATAATCTGGCACCGGATTCCCTCCTTCACATCTCGTCGTTCATCGTCGTATGTGACGCCTTCCTCCACATTACCCCTCACTTCGGCCTGTGCCTCAAGACCTTCAACGTGAAGCCGAAGATGATTGAGGGGCGGCACATAGAGTGCAGAGGTGTCGTAATAAGCAAAAGCGCTAATGCGCCACGGCCAGAGGGTTCCTTCCCAGAGGTATCCAGTTTGTGGCAGCGAGAGTGGTTTTATATCATAGCTCCCAGAAGTGCCAAGTGGGCAGCCATCCCTGCCTTTCGCACGGGCCCACCACCACAACTCATGCCATGGATCAGCGAGGGGCTAAACTGGGGTCCAGTAAAGGATGTGCCGATATTGCAGAGTCACATCCGAGATCTCATTGAGAGAGACGTCAACCTGGTCATGGTGATGCAGGTCATGCTAGTTCGCTAGGTCCCGCCTTGCAAACGTAGACCTCTCTATTTGTGGGAGTTCAAACCGGAGGGACTGCGAATCATTCATCACTTCCTCAGCATGACGCTCGAGGAGATGTACAAGTTGTTCTTCGGATCACAAATAAAGTGTCCGGACACCACCGAGGATGAGGGTCTGAGCTGTAATCGCCCGGATACCCAAGTAACTAATCCCATGGCCAAAGACATTGTTTCTCTTATTTATCACAACATCATGCTAAAAAGTCGCTCTTTGAACAGGACTGGATAACAGAGGCGAAGATGATCAGGTGTTCGGCCCCCCTTCCCGAGGGCTTGGCCAATCCAGTAGTAGACAAAATGCTGGAGCCGGCGCCTTATCAGGTGCCCTCGAAGGAAGATGAAAGGGGGAATAAAGAGGCCGGAAGTGAGCCTCACTCACTACTCATCCCAACTGGGGGAACGAGCGCCTCCGCGAAGGAGGACAATTAGGGATAAGAATCCGACATCCCCTCTCCTCGGGGAAGGAAGAGGACCACCTCTGAAGATCGGGAAACAAAGGTTTCCAAACGAGGGAAGAAATCTTCGCTAGAGGGTCCTGCCCCGGGGGGTACCCTTGTCGCACAGTGTCTGCAAGGAAATCAGCCCTCTACTGAGCTGTAAGTAATCAAAAGGTACTTAGTAGTGAAAATATCCTACCTTACTTCTGAAGACAATAACGGAAGCTTATATCTTGTAGTTCGGATTGTAGCCCTACTCGACAGAGTTCGTCTTCAGGGGATCTTCTTCCGGAGATGATGGAGAGCGAAACAGCTCCCCCTGCCACCCTGCATTATGAGGCGGGCGACCTAGAAGTGTCGTCGCGGAGGGTTTCTCCAGATCCGCCAAGGCCAGGGGGTAATCCCATGGCCACCCGGAGTCCTCAGTATTCGGCTCCTAAAGAGAGCAACAGAAAGAGTCCGGAACCATATAGTGTGCGGTCGGACGCACTGAAGGATCTTCTGGAGCAAGTGGCCATCTCATAAGCGCATCGTACGCTAATGAGTACGGTAGTTGAAAGGATTTCATCCGCTAAAAGAGGATTGCATGAAGCTTTTATGAGTCTGCTCAAAAGGATTTGAGGTACGTGACATAGTGTATGCTTTTGACAGTACCGCACATGTTAAGTGTGCCCTATGCAGATAGTAGCCCCTGAGACTCTGGTTGTCGTCGAAAACGGCGGCAAACAGAGGATCATAGTCCCAGGTAATAACCAGACCGCCTTTATGTGTAGGTGGCTAAAGCACCGGTGGCTAGCCGGACTGATGGGTTTGCCGAGCTAAAGCAGCAACTTGATGCAGCAGATGCCAACGTCGTGCTTGTCAACAAGCGGCTTGACGAGGCACATGGTAAGTGATTTCTCTGGTGATCAACGCAAAGTAAGAGGAGCATGATGCCAATATCTTTAATATGTTGTGACTGCAGATGGAGCTGTCACTATGGAGACCCTTCAGGTAGAGCTTTCCCGAGCCAAGGAACAAGCAAGGAATAGCGATGCGGTCGCTCTAAAGGCGTTCAAAGAGCTAAGGGCCGAACAGTCCGCGCATCGCCAGAGCAAGGAAAGGATAGCCAAGATGGCCATTGTGTTGAAAGATGCCACCGACCGTTACCAGCTTCTTGATAAAGAAAGCCAGGTGAGGGCAACGGACCTGGAAAAGGCCATGGTAGCAGCCAAGGAAGCTCGCTCTAAAATCAGAGCGACGAAGGAGGAGTTGCATCAAGCTGCAGATATCGTGGCTGGGAAGCCCTTCTTGTTGCGGACTAAGTTCAGAGATCCGAAGTATGCTCCTCTTGACCAACTATGGAGTTCGGCGGACGCCTACATTGATTTGGCAGCAAGTGCTGCTGATGTGGCCAAGTACTTCAATGATGAAAAAGATTGCAAAGTGGAAAAGTTGTTCTGGTCACAGTTCCATGCTCTAGTGCATCCGCTATTGTTGAATGAGAGAATGGCCGAGTGGGCCGAGCTCCATAGGTTGTCCGGACTCTCCATGAGGTCTGTTGTGGATCATCTGTGGCCGGGAGGGCCAAGGCCGAATAGTTACTTTAGTTTGGTGCAACAATTCCTTGGTGCTGTGCCGCACATCGACGCTATGAAGAGGTCGGCGAGCATAGAGGGTGCCGCCTTTGCCCGTGTCAAGACATACTGGGCAAAGATGGAGGCCACCACTATTGCAACACAGTGATCGGCCGTGGGCTGAGTGGCTGCCGAGCACTACTTTGAAGAAGTTCTTGAAGGCGCTCATTCGATAGAGGCTCAGTGCTCGAAGAATATTATGTTCTAGTGACATGTACTACCATTGTAAGAACAATGTTTTCTTGAGTTGTCAAGGCTATGTTTATACTTTTGCCTGAAAGTATTATGATGCCTCATGTTCGGCCGTTTAT
The DNA here is from genome assembly GCF_018294505.1 of Triticum aestivum. NCBI lineage: Eukaryota > Viridiplantae > Streptophyta > Magnoliopsida > Poales > Poaceae > Triticum > Triticum aestivum. The sequence continues at coordinate 487,236,707 of NC_057797.1, forward strand.
GTATATATGTATATAACCTGAAAGTTTGCAGTCGTTGGCTTCCGCCCCCATGCATATAATGCGGGGGTGTTCGCAAAAAATGTGTATTCACACTTGATCCAACGTCTTGGTCCATTAAGGAGGTGGTAGCGCAGCGAACGAGGCAATCAGACTATATTGCTTTAACACTTTCACTTAGCCATAGGAGTTCGATGGTGGGGCTACTATATAGCCCCTAGTACTTCTGCACTCGTCCGAATACGGGGCGCGTACGTACATGTCCGGGAAACGGCCCTTCATTAATGCGGAGGAATCCCGAAGATTCCGCTGAGTCATCGAGTGGTTGACCAGTCTCGCGCTATATCATGACAGTCAGTTTTCAGCTTTCTCTACTGAGGTGCTCATCCGGATGAACCAGGGCACAATCGCAATAGTTCTCCCAATGCTACCATAGCTGATATAGCGGAACGTAAGGTACCAAAACATGGGAGCCGGGCAAACGCAACATTTGACCAAAGACATGATTCAGAGCTGATGCATATAAGGCCAAACTCGCGACACCGAACACTCCCTAAGGTATTCGGTCTTTATAACATATGATGGGCTGAACAATGCCCTGAATAATAACCCCCGGGTGTCCAGGTATGTGCAATATCCTGACGTGGCCACATGCCAATACGACGGCATCCTTCTTGGTTGTATTGAGTATCCGGAGGATGTGAACAACAAGAGATAGTAAAAAAAAAGGTTGACGCAAGGTCTTAATCAAAAAAGAAACCTTTGAGCGGGTCCTTGCTGCACGTCTGCGCCTGTATCTCTGTTGTGCCGTGTCCTGGACGGGTGTAGCACGATTGTCATTTGTAAAAGAGAAGAACTTAGGTCAAAGTTGGCGTGCCAGAAAATTGGTTATTATCAATAAACCATTAAAATTCAAGATAAGTCATGTTGAGCCGGACTAGCCCTGATTACACGCGGGAAGCCCCTGGTACCGTCTAGGGGGTGTAACACCCCAAAATTTTTAACCATGATTTTTTTATTAAAATTTTGCCAAGAAATTAAATTTTCATTTTTTGTGGAATTATCTTTTGATTTCAGAACCACTCTTTTCCTTGATATTGTGGAGTGCTCACCCCAAGTGAAAACCTTTCAAAAATATTGTTGGACTTGTTTACCCTCTCAAAAAAAACATTTCTTTTATCAGTGGATTTATTTGCATAATTATTTTCCCTGAGCTTTATCTCTTTAGAAATGATTTTTCATAAGTTTTGGAGCCTCTTTTGCACTACAACCCTTTGGTTAAATTAGTTATAAGTTTCACCAAAATTTGGAGATGTCATGGGATGCTCCCACATCACTTTTATGCAAAAAATCTCTTTTTGTCATTTGGAAATTTTGAGCTCTACCCCAAATTTTCAAATCTGATCTAGTTTGTAAAATTGCACTACAACCTATTTAAATATTTCCTTAAAGCTTCCACCAAAATTAGGGGATGTTAGTAGTAGTGTATAATTCAACTTTATGGAAAAACCCATTTATGTTCTTTGAATATTTTGAGCAAACCATCCTCTTTTGCTCTCTGGTCCAGTTTGGCATTTTCTACTACAACCCTAGTTTATTTTGCTCTAGTGCACATGAGCTTTTTCCTGCTTATACTCCACCCTACCAAACCCTTAAGTCCAGGAGATTGGACCAATTGGAGTATTTTTGGTCCATGCAATAATGCCCTTTAGTTTCTGTCCAGATTTGGTTTTCTCAAAAACTTGCACTAACAAGTATCTGGTTTTGCCAAACTAACCTTGCCACCCTCTTAGTCATCCAAAGAGGCTATGACCTGGAGTTTTTGGCCACCCAAAGAGTTGCCTAGATGCCCTTGGCACTCTGTCAAGCACCTTGTGTGCATCGTCAGTTTTAACATAGTTTTTAGTTTGCACATTGGACCTGCTTGCTTTACCTAACCAGCATGTCTCATGGTTCTACCTTAGTCTATAGCCCCACCCTGCTAAACCTCATGTGGATTGGAGCCCCCTGGCATGTCTTGGCATTATGCCGAACACGTAGCGTGCGTGCTCTCGGCGCGCCCAGAGCGCACGTTTTGCATGCGCACGTAGCCGAGCCGCCGCGTCGCGCCCTTGGCCTTTGCTCGCCCGCAGGGCCGCGCCCCGGCGTCGCCCGCTCACCAGAACCCTCCAGGCCGCCCCTGGAGCCCCACATCGCCGCCGTCAGGTCGGCCATGGAAGCTAGCGGCCGACCACAGTAGGCTCCTGCCATGGATGGCGCCGCCTGAGCGACTCTCGTTCGCCAGCTCACCCCTGAAGCAGTGCTTGTTCGTCTGCTAGCCTCCGCCGCCATCCCCAGCCTTGACACGTCGCGCTGCAAGCTACAGAACAGTGGTTCACCGTTCCTATCCACTGCCGCCGTCGATCCTATCCACGACCGCCGCGGAACCGACCTAGTCACGCTATAAAAAGGAGCCCCGAGCTCGTCCAAACCCTCAGGCAACCTCGTACCATCCCCCTAACGCTCCCATAGCTAGCCATCGATGGAGGGAGGCCATCTTCCTCATCTCTGGCCAGTTCGGCCGTCGCCACGCTCCGGTTCAATTCATCGGAAACATGACCTCCCCCGTCCATCCGGTGCCACTGTTCAACTCCCCTAAACCTTGCGGAGCCACCCCACCTCTCAAACGCGATCAAGAAGCATCGTAGCTCGAAACCCCAAATCCTCTCGAGACATCATCCGCCGTAGAGCTCTCCACCAGCGACTACCTTCATCCCCGCCAGCCTGTCGACCACCGAGAGGACCGCCCTGGACTGGCGGATCCATCCCTGCACTCGAAATGCCATGGGAAGCCATCGTTCGTCGACGGCGATCGCGGGAGCCCCGCCTCTGCTCGCTAGAGGAGAGGGAGGCGCGGGCGACTGGTTAAACCTGACCAGTGGGCCCCATGGACCCACTGTCAGTGACCCTGAGCCGGCTCGTGCTGGTTTAAGTGGAGGCGTAAACCCAGAAGTACGTCTCCTCCGTCTCGAAAACGTATCCTTATTCGAAACGTTTTCTTTTTCTGTTTTATTTAAAAAACAGAGTTTTGACTAAACTTTTACTGGCTATAACTTTTTAAATATAAGTCCAATTGATTTGATACTTTTTCTATTGTTTCTCAAATTTTGTCTAGTTTATTTTCATATTTATTTGAAAAAATTTCAAACAACTTTTTTGTACTGTTTTGAAACTATATGTTAATTTGAATTTCTCTTAAATAGGATTTTGGAGAGGGAAACAACTTTCAAAAAGTGCACCCCCACTTGCATACTCTTGAAGGCAAGCATTCTGAACCCTGGCATAATATTTGTTGTGTGTTGTTTCATATGGTTACAACACCATCTTGACACGAAGTATTCGTTATTTTATGTGACGATATGATCATACTCATGAGTGCGCAAATGAAGATTTCTTGCGGTTAAAATTTGATAGTAATCACCCTCCTATGCCTTTCATGCCCACCGGAAGGAATCCAGGAAAGCCTCTGTCTTGGGTAGACACGAGCTTGTCCCTAGTTCTTCGTCGAGACGGTTATGTCCGGTAAGGCATGGTGGGGTATGATGAGCGGTGATTCTGTCTGATTGGTATGAAATATACTTCTTATGCTTATCATGCAGGTAATGCTTTAACCTCCTGAGTCGACCATAGATCGAGTCTTGTTCCAGTAACTCCCCTACTTGTCTCATACTACCACTTGTCCCTGCCATAGGTAGGGTACGGTTTAGTAAGTTGTCAACCCCTTCCTAGAACACACCATACAGAGAGGCCATGGTGGAAGATACCGGCTGCATCCGGTAGGCATGCCACCTGGTCCGGGGGCATGGGTGTTTCGGTTGGAGCCGAAGGGGGTAGCTCCCCTAGTTTGCGTGTGTTATAATTTTTGTGATCCCATGCTAGTCGAGGTTGTAGCCTCCCCACTTAGAGTTTCGCTTAACGGGTGTCGTGGGTGATTCCAGACACTGGCAAGTTAGGCTGGTGTGTGCAGTCAGGTGGGTTTTCAATTAAAAGACTGTAGACGGAATTAGTCCCGACGGACTAAAGGAATCTGTTACTCGTGGGTAAAGAGTACTCCCTCTGCAGAGATTATATCTATTCGAATAGCCGTGTCCATGGTTAAGGACTACAGTCTAGGATGGGTCAAGTAACCATTTACATTATTTGAATTATTGAGTGTCCTTGGGATGGTTCTACCTCCTGGATATTCACTGTGATTAATTCTCACATAAGCCCTTTATGTGGTGTCGCAGAGACGCCCGACCGTGTCATGCTTGTTATTCATTTACTTTATAAGCCCTTTATGTGGTGTCGCAGATACGCCCGACTGTGGCATGCTTGTTATTCATTTACTTTATAAGCCCTTTATGTGGTGTCGCACAGACGCATGACTGTGGCATGCTTGTTATATCTTTTATTTAGAAGCCCTTTATGTGGTGTTGCTCAGACGCCCGACTGAGGCATGCTTCATATTATTATCCCTTCGAGGCGTCTCTTCAGACACCCGATCGGTGCATTCTATTTCTACTATCTTATTGCGGATTTATGTTGTAAATGAATAACCCGCTTGCGTGCATCATGGATTTTCATTTCATGACTAACGTTGTGCTCATGAAATATTTCAGAGCATGATTATCATTTGTTATATTATACCTGTGTTCATAATGTTTGCGAGTACATTCAAAAGTACTCACTGGCTTGCCCCTGGCTATTGTCTTGGCCAGATTTCTTGCATGGAGAGGAGCCTCGCGATGACAACCCCGGAACCTATGCAAATGGTGATAGCAGCCTCGTGAAGATAGGAGTTATCCAGGTCAGCTGTTCCTGTGGGAAATGGAGTCCCATAGACGCTGATGATCCGCAAACCGCTTCCGCCATCAACCACTAGAAACCATTTATTGTACTCATAGGCCAGAATGGTCTTGTACTACACATTTTGTATTTTGCTTGGAGTTTCTGTATCAAGTTGGTGCCTCATTAGCTATCAGTAATCCTGGGGCTAGTGAGCACAAGGGCCATTTTCTTGGAAATTAATATCCCGAAAACCCGGTCCTGATAGGGGGGCTTGATCATCAAACCCATCTCATGTATATGTAGTGGTGCACTGGACTCGTCTGACCGTGTTCGTGGTCTTGACGACCTATCATTTTTCCTGGTTGGTGAGGCTGTCTAGTGCTCGGTGGCTAAAGCCGCCACACATTCTTCCGTGCGTAGAGCACGCTCAATATTTATGCTAACTGTGATGGTGCCACGTGGGCCGGGCATCTTAAGCTTGAGAGAAGTGTACTGCGGGATTGCATTAAAACGAGCGAAAGCCGCTCTTCCGAGTAGTGCCTGATAGCCACTTCGGAATGGAGCGATGTAGAAATTTAACCTTTCGCTTCAGAAGTTGTCGGAAGAACCGAATACAACCTCTATTAATAGAGAGCCCGTGCAGCGGGCCTCTAGGCCTGGTATTACTCCTTTGAAGGTAGTAGTACGGTGGCTTATTTTTGTCAGGTCTATCCCCATATTGCGGACTGTGTCCTGATATATTAGGTTTAGACCACTGCCGCCATCCATGAGGACTCGTCTGAGATGGTATCTGTTTATTATTGGGTCTAACACCAAGGCAGCCAATCCATCGTGACGGATGCTTGTCGTGTGATCCGCACGATCAAAAGTGATCGGGCAGGCCAACCAGGGGTTGAACCTAGGGGTGACGGGCTCTATGGAGCGTGTGTCTCGGGGTGCATGTTTGCTTATCCTTTTCGTCACATGGATCATGTTGACTGTTTTAACCTCTAGTGGGAATTTTTTATGTCCTCCAGTGCTTTGCTGGCGAGGCTCGTCCTCGTCTTCTCTTGGTGTCTCCCCCCCTTTTGTTCGGCGTTTAGCTTACCGGCCTGCTTGAAGACCCAGCATTCTCTGTGGGTGTGATTTGCAGGTTTATCTGGGGTGCCATGAATCTGACATAGTTTGTGAAGAATCTTGTTTAGGCCAGATGGTCTGTCTCTGCTACCTTTGGAAGGCTTTTTCCGCTGACCTGGTCGAGAGCCCATGAATCCGACGTTTACCGCCGTATTATCTGGGCTATCTTCTTTATTTCGATGCTTGCTTTTATTGCGTCGTGGTTTTCCATTGCCATCCCTGACTTCGGATGTGCTTGGGTCGCTGGTGCTACTGCGGGCTAACCAGCTATCTTCGCCCGCGCAAAAGCGGGTCATGAGACTTGTTAGAGTTGCCATTGTTCTCGGTTTTTTTGGCCGAGGTGTCTGGCGAGCCATTTGTCTCGGACGCTGTGTTTGAAAGCTGCTAAGGCTTCGGCGTCCGGACAGTCGACGATTTGGTTCTTTTTAGTAAGAAACCTATTCCAAAGCTTTCGGGCGGACTCTCCGGACTGTTGAATTATATGACTTAAATCGTCTACATCTGGAGGTCGGACATAGGTCCCTGGAAAATTAGCCTGAAAAGCGTCCTCAAGCTCCTCCCAACTTCCAATTGAGTTTTCGGGGAGGCTTTTCAGCTAGTGCCGAGCTGGTCCTTTAAGCTTGAGGGGCAAGTATTTAATGGCATGGAGATCGTCTCCGCGAGCCATATGGATATGGAGGATAAAGACCTCAATCCAGACCCCAGGGTCTGTGGTCCCGTCGTACGCTTCTATGTTCACTGGTTTGAATCCTTCTGGGAATTCGTGGTCCAGCACCTCATCGATGAAACATAGGGGGGGTGCGGCACCCCTGTACTTGGATGTACCATGGCGTTCGGAGGGTTGTGGTATTTGGTTTTGATTTTGTGCCGTAGCACGCTTCCTAGATCCATAGATGGATCTGGTCGTACCAGATTTTTGGCGCAAGTCCTCACGTACATCGTGTGTTGACTTATGTGCATATTTGTTATCCGCTCTATCACATCACAAAGTGGTGGATCCGGCTGGTTGGCCATTTCATTATTTGGCTATGTGGGCTCTAAGGCCTCGTCGTCGAATTCAGGTAATAGCTTGCGCTTTGGATTGCTCTTTGTGTGGTCTCTTCCACCATACTTTGCTTCGCTGTCGAGCACTTTGTTCCACCTGCTATTGAGTGTGTTTTGTGTGGCCTTAAGCCTTTGCTTCTGCTTCTTAAGACTCCTCGCCGTGGCAATAAGCCGTCTGCGGAGGTTCTCTTGCTCCAAGTGCGTTTCCGGGATGATGTGTGCATCTTCGTCCGGACTGTTTTCCTCCCCAGATGGGGTTTGATGAGGGTTATCCTCGGCGTCACCATGCTCAGACATCGGATCCGTACTATGTTCGCCGCTTGCAGCTTCATCGTGCTCAGTCGTTGGGGCAATGTGGTCGTCGTTTCCTCTGCAGTCGACTGGAGTGTTATTTTCTCTTGCGTTGTTATCGCTATTTTTGCTATGGCGGGACTTTGAGCGGCGCCGCTGACATCGGCACTTGGGTTGCTTCTTGGAGGGGCCATCCTCCGCTGTCTCTTCGCCATTGCCTTCTTTGGGTGTATCCACCATGTACATGTCATGTGATGAAGTGGTTGTCCGGCGCCCTGTGGGCGCTGGATCCTGTTCGTCTCCTGCATCTTCGTCCATGCCGTCAATGTCTTCTGAGTCAAAGTTGAGCATGTCGGTTAAGTCGTCGATAGTGGCTACTAAGTGGGTGGTGGGTGGGAAGCGAATTTCTTCATCGTTCGTATCCCATTCTAGCCGGACATAGTTCGGCCAAGGTTCTCCTGACAAGGTGAGAGACCTTAATGAATTTAGCACGTCACCGAAAGGCAAGTGCTGAAAGATATCTGCGGAGGTGAACTCAATCATCGGCGCCCAGTCGGATTCGATGGGCACGGATGCAAATGGCTCGGAGTCCGTGGCCGGATATGAATCCAGTGGTTCGGCGACACGACTCTCGTAAGGGGTGAAGTCAGTATCCGGCTCCATCGCCACTGAGAGTGCAGCCTCCATGGAGGGGTCTATCCCTCCGTCCTTGGATGGCGCAATTTGCCCCGGATTGAAGGCCGGAGTAGTTGCAGATTCGATCTCCCGAACACTGTCCGACAACAGAGTTACGTCGTGCTCGTCGTGACTGTGCGGCGCACCTGACACGGGCTTGAATCCGTTGAAGATCAAGTCTCCGTGGATGTCGGTAGTGTAGTTTAATTTTCCGAATCTGACCTGATGGCCAGGGGCGTAGCTCTCGACCTGCTCCATATGGCCAAGCGAATTGGCCCGCGTTGCGAAGCCGCCGAATACAAAGATCGGTCTGGGGAGGAAAACCTCACCCTGGACCGCATTGCTATCGATGATCGAAGGAGCCATCAAGCCTTATGGTGACGACACAGTGGAACTCTCAATGAATGCACCAATGTCGGTGTCAAAACTGGCGGATCTCAGGTAGGGCGTCCCGAACTGTGCATCTAAGGCGGATGGTAATAGGAGGCAGGGGACATGATGCTTTACCCAGGTTCGGGACCTCTTGATGGAGGTAATACCCTACGTCCTACTTGATTGTTCACGATGATATGAGTATTACAAGAGTTGATCTACCACGAGATCGTAGACGCTAAACCCTAAAAGCTAGCCTATGGTATGATTGTATGTTGTCCTATGGACTAAACCCTCCGATTTATATAGACACCGGAGGGGCTAGGGTTACAGAGAATCGGATACAAGGGAGGAGATCTACATATCCGTATAGCCTAGCTTGCCTTCCATGCCAAGGAGAGTCCCATCCGCACATGGGACGAAGTCTTCAACCTTGTATCTTCATAGTCCAACAGTCCGGCCAAAGGATATAATCCGGCTGTCCGGAGACCCCCTAATCCAAGACTCCCTCAATCTTCATAGAATATGTAGGAGCCAATATGAGCATCTAGGTTCCGATATTGGTTATTGACCGGAGATGTGTCTCGGTCATGTCTACATAGTTCTCGAACCCGTAGGGTCCGCACACTTAACGTTCGATGACGATTTATAGTTATGTGATTTGATGACCAAAGTTTGTTCGGAGTCCCGGATGAGATCATGGACATGACGAGGAGTCTCGAAATGGTTGAGAGGTAAAGATTGATATATTGGAAGGCTATATTCGGACATCAGAATGGTTCCGAGTGATTCGGGTATTTTTCGGAGTACCGGAGAGTTACAGGAATTCGCTGGGGGAAGTTAATGGGCCTTATATGGCTTTAGTGGAGAGAGGGAAGAAGGGCCATGAGGTGGTGCGTGCCTCCCCCCTGCCCAAACCGAATTGGACAAGGGGTGGGGCACGGCCCCCCTTTTCCTTCTCCCTCTCCATCCTTTCCTTCTTTCCTACTCCGAAAAAGGAAAGGGAATCCTACTAGGACATGGGAGTCCTAGTAAGACTCCCTACACTTGGCGTGCCCCTAGGAGGGCCGCTCTCTCTCCCTCCCTCCTTTATATAAGTGGGTAGGAGGCACCCCAAAGGTACTCAATGATTTGTCTTAGCCATGTGCGGTGCCTCCTCCACAGTCACACACCTCGGTCATATCGTTGTAGTGCTTAGGCGAAGCCCTGCGCAGGTAACTTCATCATCACTGTAACCATGCCGCCGTGCTGACGGAACTCTCCCTCGTCCTCAACTGGATCAAGAGCTCGAGGGACATCATCGAGCTGAACATGTGCTGAACACGGAGGTGCCGTACGTTCGGTACTTAGATCGGTTGGATCGTGAAGACATTCGACGACATCAACCGCATTACTAAACGCTTCCGCTTTCGTTGTATGAGAGTACATGGACACACTCTCCCCTCTTGTTGCTATGCATCTCCTAGATAGAGCTTGCGTGATCGTAGGAAATATTTTCAAATAATGTGTTCCCCAACACGACTCCCCCTGTCGCTCTATGAACAATCCAGGCACACAAAACAGGTGTTTATTTGAAGTTTTTATAGGTTGCACATGAAAATTTACTTTGAACGGCAAGGCAATACCGCATAAAGGTAGATATGGTGGACTCATCTGGAATAACTAGGGTTTATGATTTTAATGCACAAGTAGTATTTCCGCTTAGTATAGGTGAAGGCTAGCAAATAGGTTAATAAGCGGCTAGCTAGAGAGCAAAAACGGTCATGAACATGCATTACGAATAATGAAGATTGGATGCTAGCATGAGTAGGATATGGACACCATGAACATATATATTATAGAGGCTATGTTAGTTTTGATTCAACTACATGCATGAGCATGTGCCAAGTCAAGCCACTTCAAACATCAGAGGAGGATACCATATCATCATACTACATCAAAATTATTTTAACATAATGTTTACATCCAAGATAAATCATTATCCACCCCGAGCTACTTAAGCATGGCATGAGAAACTATAATCTCTAATTATCATTGCAAACATGTTTGATCATAATATGTTGAATCATGGATACTAGGTTAAACATATTTACAAAAACAGAACAAGTTGAGTTCATACCCGTTTTCTCTATGCCACGACCAGTTCATCAAATATCTTCATTATTGCCTTTCACTTGCACGACCTAATAATCATAGTGTAAGATTGTCGTCAATTAAGCTGGAATTTACAAATATTTTATTCAAGAGGAGACGACAAAGTAATTTGGGCTCTTTGTTGGATTGACAATAATAAGTATGAGAGCCACTCAACATTTTCATCGAGGTCTTCTCTTTGGTATGACTCAATAAAAAGATAAGAATTTTAGATAAACACACTGAAATATTTTTGGAGTTTTTAGTTTTTCTGGAAGAAAGCAAAATAAAGAAAAATGAAAAGGAGAAAAACTACTTACATGGGAAAGCTCCCAACAAGCAAAAGAAGAACTAGGAAATCTTTTAGGGTTTTCTTTTTAAATACTACAACTAACTAAACTAGAAAGAAAAACCAAAAAGAAGCAAGAAACATTTTTTAGATTTTCTCAAAGTTTTTCAAACACACAAGAAGAAGACGAGAAAATAAATCTAGCATGGATAATATAATGAAAAAGTGTGAACACTGACAACTGCAATGAAATGTGTGAGCATGAATATAATGTCCGTGGAAATACATACTCCCCCAAGCTTTTGGCCTAGCTTGGTAATCACCATCCGTTGCCTGCATAATAGTCAGAGTGGTAGCTCACAGAGGCTCTTGGTGCAGTCTCCTCAGCCTGCCGAGTGGCTACGACCTCCGCGTTGTGCGCACGGGCCTCTCTCTGAAAAACATAATATCTTCTTTTCATGTCAAAATCAGAGAGAGCAGGTGCATGCAAAGCAATATGCACAATGGTTTCTTTATTGAACCTCAAGGTATAAGTATAATCAGTGATTTTGCCCTCAAGGAAGTCATGGCACTTCATGGCCTCAAAGTCTAAGTACTGAGTAGGTAAGATGGGGTCATAAGGTAGAGGTGTAACACCCACCTCTTTAGCTAATCGAGAAGCATAAATCACACCATAAAACTGACCACTACCAGCATTTGTTGCAATCTGCGTGCAACAATCGCTCCAAGATTATAACATTTAATTTTGGTCAGAGCAATGTGTATGAGGCTCAAATTAGGGGCACATAGTGTGCTGCAATCCTTCTTGCCCACAATGCATTTCCCATTAAAGAGTGCAAATCATTGAATTGATGGGAAATGAATACTTTTTATTACCTTGTGTCACTTCTCGATCCTCACTGTAGCAAAGACTAGTCAAGAATGGCTCATACTCAGATCTTGGTGGCTCGTCTAGTGAACCCCAAAATGGAATTTTACAAATACCACTAAACACTTCTAGAGGCATGGTAAACGGACGGTCATAAAGTTTAAATGAAACTCTATCCTCACGAGGATGAAATTTAAATTCTTTAGTAAACGATCTGTGAGGCTGAGATGTTGGTTGCACTTAACTTCAATGTAGGGACCGATCTCGGCGGTGTGAACATATTGCTCAAATTCTTCTTTAATACCTGCACTCACCATAAAATTGTTGCACGGCCATAGGCAGGATTTGATAGATGCATCTCGTATTGAACTTGCACTTGGTTCAACATAAGACCGGCGCACTGAGCCAATACTAGATGATGCCTCCGAAGACTTCGTCCTCGAAGAACTCCTAAATAATTGCATTTTTATTTCTGAAAATTTTTGGGACACAAATTTTTTGTCAACAAAACTTCACAAGATTGAAGCAACTAATCGTATGGAGGCATAGAGGCTATATTGAGCATTGAAACTACTTAGAACTCAAAGAATTCAACATGAAAGCTCATCTACAATAGCACTAAGAGTAGCTAATTATTCAAAATGTAAACCACTAAAGCAAAAACTAATTGTAGCAATGGAGGAGTCACATACCAAGTAGCAATCCCCTAAAACAGTTTTAGAAATGGAGCTTCGAGCAAATAGATCAAAATCCGCGGGTTTGAGAGCAATCAAATGAGAGAGAGAGCAATTGTGATTTTTTCTGGAGGTAGGAGATGACAAGGGCTAAAGAGATAAATGAGGGGACCACGTGGGGACCACAACCCACCAGGGCGCGCTTGGGGCTGCTGGCGCTCCCTGGTTGGTTGTGCCCACCTGGTGCACCCCCCCCCCTCTGATGCTATTTGCATCAAAAATTCAGAAATATTTAGAAAAATTGTATTAGATTTTCAGGGCATTCTGAGCACTTTTATTTTTGGGTCATTTTTAATTGCACGGAAAATCCAGAAAAAGAGTATAAACATGGCATTTTATTTTATTTAACTAAGAAAAATAGAAAACAAAAGGTAAGGACAAAAGGTGATGCGTACTTAATTCATCAACTTCATACCTCAGGACGCTAGGACTTGCAGCAGAGGATCCCACAGTTGATGCTCGAGTAGTGGAAGAGCTTAAGGGGCTGTTTGACTCACCGTTACGCGAGCAGCACATCCGAGTGATTGCAGCTCTGTTTGGCAAGACCCTGCCCATCGGAGGGGCTCTTGCTCCACAGGACTCGGTAGTTGTGAGATCGCAGTAGTTCCCGGAGTGGGATGGAGTGCTGGATGCTTGATCATCTATGGATCCAAGCCCATTTATCATATGTTGGAATGTGAGGGGGCTGGACAACCTAGCCAAACGAGATGTTGTGAGAGGTTTCATGAATACCATTAGGGCGAATGTAGCTTGTTTATAGGAGACTAAACTTGATGTAATTGATCACTACTCAGTTATGCAATGCTTGGGCCCGTCCTTTGATGGCTATGCTTATTTGCCGACTATTGAGACTAGGGGAGGAATCATACTTGCTTGGGACTCTTCTGTGGTGGATGTGGATCAGCTACAGCTGGACACTGAATTTAGAACATGCATGATTCATACTAAAGCGGGAGAACAATGGTGGCTAATGGTTGTTTATGCTCCGGAAGGAGATGTGCTCAAAACAACCTTCTTGGAGCAGCTAAACATGCGGAGAGAGCTCTGTCCAGGACCGTGGATGGCCTTGGGCGATTTTAACATGATATTGCAAGCGTTTGAGAACAACAATGCTAACCTAAACCGAAGCATGATGGGAAAGTTTAGGGCTTTCATGGATAACAACGAGCTCAAGGAAGTGTACATGCATGGGCGTAGATTCACTTGGTCAAATGAGAGGGACTCGCCTACCATGACCAAGATTGATAGAGTGCTAGTCTTGGTGGATTGGGAGTTGGCGAACCCGAATTGTCTTCTCCAAGATTTATCATCCGATGTGTCTGACCATGCCCCGTTACACCTTCACATGGCAGCCATGTTCTACCCTAAAAGAGATTCCGTTTTGAGCTATATTGGACTAAGCTAGAGGGGTTTGATGATGTTGTGCGTGAGGCTTGGGTTTGTGAAGATAGCATAGTGGATCCCTTCAAGAGGCTTGATGCATTATACAGAAACACGGTAGTCGCATTGAAATCATGGAGTCAAAGGAAGACAGGAAATATTAAAGTGCTCATGGCTGTTGCAACTTTGGTGATCTTTGGGTTCGATCAAGTGCAAGAGAGCCACATTCTACTGGATCAGGAACTATGGCTTAGGCGTACCCTCAAACTTGCTCTGTTGGGCATGGCTTCCCTTGAAAGAACCATTAAGAGGCAAAGATCATGGATGGGATGGATCAGGGAGGGAGATGCAAACACAAATCTATTCCAAGCTTTTGCTAATGGAAGGAGAGCCAAAAATTTCATACCACACGTCAGAGTTGGAGATGTTGTGTACACGGAGCAAAGATAGAAAGAAGAGGTGTTCACAGCTACGTTTGAATTCTTGCTTGGGTCTAATCAAGCACGTGACTTCACAATTGATTTGGGTTACTTGGATGTCCAACTAATCGATCTAGACGACATGTTCACGGTGCAGGAAGTTTTTGATGCTATAAATGAGCTACACCCCGACAGAGCCCCGGGTCCTGATGGCTTCATTGGAGCATTCTACCAGAGACCATGGCCTATCATTAAGAATGACATTATGGCAGCGGTGCACAAGCTTTACGTGTGTGATGGAGCTGGCTTTGCAAAGCTCAATCATGCCTTCATCATGCTTATACCGAAGAAAATTGATGCCGGGGAGGTGGGCGATTTCCGCCCCATCAGCTTGACGCACAACTTTGAAAAGCTGTTCGGAAAGATGCTCACAACCAGAATAAGGAGACAGATGAAATACCTAGTTAATGCCAATCAATGTGCATTTATCAAGGGGAGAGTGCTCCATGATAACTTCTTAATGGTTAGGCATGTCGCAAGGAGAATTCACGCTAGGAGAGCTCCAGGTGTGTTTCTTAAGCTGGACATCTCAAAAGCTTTCGACACACTATCCTAGCCATTGCTCTTCCAAGTACTAAGAGCCAAAGTATTTCGTCCAAGTTCATTCGATGGCTGGAAATCTTGCTGCAAACTGGGAGCATTAAGGAGGTAGTAAATGGACATCCTGGAAAAAGATTCTACCAAAGCCGAGGATTGAGGCAGGGAGATCCTAGCTCGCCACTACTTTTCGTTATAGCCATGGACATTCTTACAGCAGTGATTGGAAAGGGAGCTCGTGAGGTGTACTCTCATCCTTCTCGGACATTAAAGACACGCTAGAGGCTATCCATCTTTTGCTGATGACGTGGCCATGTTCATTCGGTCATCTGCTTCTAACCTAGCTTGTGTGAGAGAGGCGCTCAGTAACTTTGGGACTGCCTCAGGACTTCGAATCAACTACAGGAAGACTTCTGCCATACTAATTCATGGAGATCCAGAAGACAAAGAGAGGGTGATAAGATACCTAAATTGCCAATCCGGTACATTTCAATGCAAGTGTCTTGGGTTGCTGCTCGCCATAAATCAGCTTACAAGGACGATTGGTAGCCACTCCTAGACCAGGTTAAGCAATTCATCCAAGCATGGCAGCAAGGCCTTATACAGAGACCAGGCAGACTAATCCTCGCCAAGAGCATCATAGCAGCTAGACTAATACACCATCTGCTCATTCTGAACCCACCCCTCTTGGTGTTTGATGAAATCATTACTTGGATGAGATCATTTTTCTGGGCTGGGAAAGACAGAACCGATGGAGGGCAATGCCTGGTTGCTTGGAACACCATATGCAGACCAACGGAATTTGGAGGTCTTGGAGTCAAAAACCTGCAGCTGCAAGCACTAGCTCTTCGAGTCTGCTGGGAATGGCTATGCCGTACTGACATTGAGCGACCATGGCATGGACTGGCAAATGACATTGACGAGGAGGCGAGAGCAGTGCTTGATAGCACCGTCCAGATCATAGCAGGGAAGGGGGACAAGGTGCTCTTCAGGACTGATCGATGGATTCAAGGTTTTGTTGCCGCGGATGTTGCACCCATGATAGTGGCAGCAGTTGATGTGTGCATCAAAAATAGAAGAACAATCCAACAAGCAATGATTGACAATGCATGGATCATTGACATCCGAGGATATCTATCTTTTATGGCTCACATCCAACATATCCACCTCCAACATGTCATTGCTACCACCCCGAGAGATGTCAATACTGAGGACGCCTTCCGATAGCTATGTGAGCCATCGGGCTCATACACGGCCAGGTCCACATGTGAGAGGTTATGCCAGGGGCTGGTGACATCGAGCATGGCCTCATGCCTCTGGCAAAGCTGGGAGACCCTCAAGTGCAAGATCTTTGCATGGGTGGCTATACAATATCGTATTTGGACGTCTGATCGAAGAGCTCGACTGTCACACCCTAGCTAGTCATGCATTAGAGTGTTGCATCATGTTTACTCTTTCAGCAGAAACCTGAAATGGGGATGACAGAACCCCCAGTCCCCTCTGAAACCAACTAGGGTTTACTAAAATAATTTTCAATGAACCTGAAATGCCCTTCTAAAATGCCCATCATTTTTGTCTTGGTTCAGAACCTCTGCAAAAGTGGTGCACATTTTCCTAGGCCATCCTAGGGTTTTTGAATTAAATCATAACTATTTGAATTTGGGCATTTAAAATTATATAAAATATTTAAATGCTCAAATATCTCCAAACTAAAATGTTTCATGTTGGAAATAATCCAACTATGAGCCAGGAGTAGTTTGGTGATTTTTGGAATTGCCTAGGTATTTTATTTAATTCAACAAAGTTGCAGATATATTAAATAAAAACACAAATAGAAAAAAAAAAGGGAAAACCCTACCTGGCGCCACCGCAGCCCACTAGCCAGCCCACCTGCCGGCCCAGCCCAGCACCGCTCCAGCGAGCTGCTTCGGCCAGGCAGGCAGGCAGGTGCCCAACGGCGACCGCGGCGTGCGCCACGCACCTGCTCGCCGCCTCGCCGCTCCCCTCGCCAGGTGACGACGTGGATCGTCCTCCCTCTCTCCCCCGAACCCCCCAGACACCCCCTCTCCTCTCCAGCTCCTCCCCCTCGCACGCCCCAGCCATGGCCGACGCCACCATCGCCGCACCACCGTCGTAGCCGTGCTCCCCGTCGTCTCCACGCCGTCTCACCGTGTCCAGGAGCTTCGCCGCTGTCCACTTCATCGAGCAGCCGAGCCCCGAGCGCTCGCAACGCCCGAGACCACCGCACCGACCTCGCCCGAGCTCACCGTCGCCGGAGATCCCCTTCAACGCCGACGTCGCTCCGGTCCATCTCCGACCGCACCAAGGACTCCGTCGCACTCACTGTGAGCTTAGCCATCTTCCCCTCCCTTCCGTTCTTGCTCCCGAGCCGTGTAGCAACCTCCCGGAGCTCAACCGCACCCACCGCCGTGGACCTCGTCGCCGACGTGCTCCCGGTCATCCTCCGGCCACAAGATGGTGTCCATCTTGCTCACCGCGTTCCACAGCACCTAGCTAGCCACTCCACGAGCCTCACCGAACCCTCTAGCACCAAGTTCACCTCCGACCGAACCTCGGTGGCCGCCAAAGTCGTCGCCGGCGTCGACTCCGGCCACCCCGCCCAACGAGCTCCGCCAAGAGCTGCGGGTCGACCTCAGCTCCACTCCGGTGGCCTCCGCGGTCCATTTGGTGGCCGAAACGACCAAAACCACTACCGCCGCCGCGTCGGGCTCGCCGGCGACTAAACGCCGGCAGCCGACACTGACTTTGACCACGGGTGGGCCCTGGTTGACTCCCCTGAGTCAATGACAGGTGGGGCCCAGCCCTGCTAATTAAACAGGATTAGTTTTAATTAAGTTTTAATTAAATTAATCACCCTGACATGCGGGACCCACTGTCAGGTTTGACCTGGACCAGCTCCGTTGACCTGCTGACGTCACACTGACGTCAGGCTGACGCAGTAATTGAATTTCTGGATTTAAATTAAATCAGGAAATTCCAGAATATTATTTAAACTTCAAAAATTCATAACTTTTATTCTGTAACTCCAAATTGGACAAATTATATATGAAAAATGATCAGAAAAATCCAATCTATCCATCTGTACCATTTTCATGCATGATCAAACAAGTTAAATTGATGTTTTAATCAGAACAAGGAAAAGCACTTTAAAAGGCCATATTTGAATTTGAAATTTGAATCTTTGATTCAAATTTTCTCAAACCCTTCTGGTTTTAGTTGCATTAGCCCAACACACTCATATTGCCATGTTTCATGCATGCATCATGTTGTTGCATATTGTTTGGTAATGTTGTGTATCGGTGTCCTTTGCGACAGGATCTGTTCCCGAGGAGTACCGTGATTACCCTAACGAAGAACCGTATCCGTGCAACGAACCATCAGGCAAGCAACCAACCATTTGATCATATCGATACAATCCCATGTTCTCGCTCCTGCTCTCTTTTACTGCATTAAGACAACGCGATTCAAACTGCTGTGTGCTACGGTAGTTGAACCCATTTCCTCTGCATGACCTGTCATTGCCACAGTAACTAGATGAAACCCACTAGCATGTGTAGGAGTTGATTGAGCCATATGTATGTGTTGTTCCTACCTTGCTATGCCTGCTATGCTTAGAGTCGTGTCAGGTCTGGTTCATCTGGGTGATGGGCTAGAGTGAAATGATTATGTCGGTAATGAGAGTGGCGTGGTGAACACGATTTGGTAAAGGTATCGATGAGAGGCCATGTAGGAGTACATGGTGGGTTGTTTCATTGAAGCTGACCTTAAGCACTGAGATCTGTATGTGTGATTTAAGAATCAGCTACTACCATGCATTGGGCCCGAAACCAATGGACCCTCTCGACTTCTTATTCACCCTAGTTCTCCGTCCAGGAGTTGCAAGTAGTTTCTGGTGTTTGTAGCCTACTGGAGGCCGTGGACAGCGCTGACCGTAGGGGTGGGCTGTGATGCGGTAGGTACGTGGCACGGTGTACCGAATACCCGTTAGGTATCTCGGGAACCCTGTTCACATCGTTCGGGGCCGTATGGGAAACCTCGGCCGGACTCCCTGCGGATGGAACCTGAATAGGCGATAAACCTGGACTGGAGGCTTAGGTGATTAGGTAGGTCGTGGCCGACACCCACGTTGGGCTTCCGCTTGAAGGTTGCCGAGTACATGTCGTGTAAGCGACGGTAAGAGGTGAGAGCGTGTATGAAGAAGTACACCCCTGCAGGGTTATCATGATCTATTCGAATAGCCGCGTCCGCGGTAAAGGACTACTTGGTTGCCTATACAGTTCATAGACAAGTAAATGGAAACTGTTAAAAGCCTCAAGATAAGTGTGAGTGCTGAGGATGGCTCTTTCGTAGGAAGACGGAGGTGGATCCTCGGTAGTGTATTGAAGTGGTGAGTAGTGGACTCGTGTGCGCAAAACTATTTCAAGTTGGAGTATCGTAGGATAGTCTAGCCAAGAGTCAAAGCTGGCTTGCTGCAATAACTCCACCGACCCTTCTTGATACTATGCATGTATGTAGGATCTGATGTAAGTCTTGCTGAGTACCTTTGTACTCATGTTGCTATAATCTACATTTTTACAGAAGACGCTGCAACCCCTTCTGATGGGTTCTATGTAGACGTTGACATCAACGAGTAGGCTAAAGACCCAGGTGGTGACCCTGAGCTTGTGATGGACCACGTAGTATAGTTAGGCTTCCAAGCCTCTTTTATTTTACTAGTTGTCTGTACCCAGACAAAGTACTTCCGCTGTTGGCTTGTATGACTGTATGACTTGTATGTTGGGTCGTGAGATCCGTACCTTTGTGTATGATATGTATGGCTCCCTGAGCCTTAAATAAAGTACTTGTGTCATAGAGTCATGTTGTGATGCTTCGTTGTATTTGCACATATCGAGCATATTGTGTGTATGATTGAAATGCTTGGTATGTGTGGGATCTGACTATCTAGTTGTTTATCTATAGTAGCCTCTCTTACCGGGAAATGTCTCCTAGTGTTACCGCTGAGCCATGGTAGCTTGCTACTGCTCTGGAACACTTAGGCTGGCCGGCATGTGTCCTTCTTCGTTCCTGTGTCTGTCCCTTCGGGGAAATGTCACGCTTTGAGTACCGGAGTCCTGTTAGCCCGCTACAGCCCGGTTTACCGGAGTCCTGCTAGCCCAGTGCTACAGCCCGGACCCACTTGCTGATGACCGACACGTTCGATGCTGGGTCATGGATGCCTGTCCCTGTAAGTCTGTGCCACTTTGGGTTTACGACTAGTCATGTCAGCCCGGGCTCTTTATCATATGGATGCTAGCGACACTATCATATACGTGAGCCAAAAGGCGCAAACGGTCCCGGGCAAAGGTAAGGCGACACCCGTGGGAATACCGTGCGTGAGGCCGCAAAGTGATATGAAGTGTTACCGGCTAGATCGATGTGACATCGAGTCGGGGTCCTGACAGCGTTGGCATCAGAGCCGGACTGCCTGTAGGTTCTCCAAGCCAAACTGGTCGATGTTGAGTCTAGAAATTCTTTAGTTATATGTAGGGGAATTGTTTGTGGGTTGGAACGTAAGGCTCTTTTTACTTCTTATATCTTATGACATTCTGATCTGAGTCAGTCCATTCTTCCACCGGGGGTTAAGGAATTAGGATCTGCTCTCTCTATCAGGATCACGAGTTACCAATCAGTAGTACCTTATAAGTTTGATGGTTACAAGCCTAGTTCAGTTCTACTACCACATTATGTTGCCAACATGGTTTCAGAACTTTGATATGATGATGTTGAGTGTGTACGGAATCCTTTGTCAAATGTCTCAAAATCCTTTTTGAGCATTTACAGCTGTTATGCTGCCGAAATTTTGCTAGAAATTCTAATGCCTTTGCATTATAACTGTGCTTTCAGATGGCCACTCGCGACCTCAATCAAGTGGTTCGCCTGACTCGATGCCTAGATGTACCCGGCCATACTGCTAAGTTGGTCAGGGTAATGACTGAGGCTGGATATCGCTGGTATCCCGAGTACACGGTCGAAGAGCAATTCCGAGACTTCAATCAAAGCCAGTATCTCTGCACTGTCAGGATATTTCCATCTTATCCTGGATCCACTGAGCCTCTTCACTGCTCCTATGGACTCGGGGTTACTATTGAGATGGCTGTGCAGGATGCCGCCTACTCCATGATGACCATTATGTGAGTCAGATCTGGGTTATTTCGGGACTCTGATTTCCGGTATATGCCAGGATCACTTCCGGGAGCACAAGGATATCTCCAAGCTATTTATGCTGATTCCACTCAGGAGGATTCACGGACTCGCACCACTGCTGAGATGCTCGAGGATAAGGACCGTGAAAATCGGGCCTTAAGGTTAGAGCTCTTCAATACCCGTGCTGACCACTGGGCCACTTTGACTCGGTTCGCACCGGCGGTGCAAGCTGGATATTCAGATATGCGCGATCTCTATCCTGTGAGATCTGCTCTGCCAGACGTGATGGTTTGGCGTGATGTAGGAGGCATCACCCCACCTCGCGGTCCCCGCAGGCCACCGTTTGTTGGTCCAAGGCCTCATCCTAGCCCCTATGGTCCACAAGCTCCGCGAGATCGTCTGTTTCCGGATGAACATGTTGAGCTTCCAGGCTATGGAGGTGACTTCTATGAGGACTACTACGGATCGGTCTGAGTTAGTGATAGTATCCCTAGTTCGCACTAGCTGTGTCGTCTGTCGTCCCGCGTGACTCGTGGGATATGACCTAGTTTGTACTCTTTCCGGAGTTGTAGAAAAATAATGTATAGGAGTTTGGAATGCCTCCGATGAGATGTAATCCCTTTTCACCGTAATAGTACTTTGTTTGGTCTTGTACTAAACCTTGTATGGTGTGTATGACGATGGAATAAAGAAGCAGTTTCTGTATCTACCATGTCATACGGATGATCATCTTGCATTCCGAGTTATTCCTTACATTATGTATCCTATGTCGGAATTTTATCATTCTGACTAAATCATTGTCTTGTTTACCTAGGATGGTCAACACGCGCGCCAACCCTGCTTCTCAAGAGCAGGCTGAAGGCAGTGAAGCCAGGAATGAAAATCTGCCTCATCCTCCTTCACTAGCCGAGGTGATGATGGAAGCTGAGAGAAACAAGCGGGAGACAAACCGTTTGTTGGAGCGTATTGAACAGAATACAGCACACCATCAGAGGGCTAACGTGGTGTCACTTAGTGATTTTATCAAATTGCATCCACCCACGTTCCACCACTCCGTCGAGCCTCTCGACGCTGATGACTGGCTTCGCAGTATTTCTCACAAGCTGCGTTCCACGCTGGTAGCGGAGGCTGACAAGGTCACCTTTGCCGCATATCATCTTGAAGGCCCCGCCAGTCTATGGTGGGAGAATTATGGAGCTATGCGCCTAGCGAGCCATGTCACAACTTGGGCTGAATTCAGCGAGGCTTTCCGTGAACATCATATTCCGGAGGGTCTCATGGACCGTAAGCGTGAAGAATTTTGCAATTTCACCCAAGGCCGACTTTCTGTGGATGCTTATAGCAGGGAGTTTGGTAAGCTCGCCCGATACGCAACAGAGGAAGTGTCTACTGACGCCAAGAAGCAAGCAAGGTTCCGTAAGGGCCTTAGTCCTGAGCTTCGCCGCGACCTCCGTCTGCATGAGTGCACATCTTTTTCGAAACTTGTCAACAAAGCCATCAGTGCTGAAACTGGTCAGACTGATTATGACGCAACACGCAAGCATGGACGCGACATGGGTTCCTCATCCGGTGCTGGTCCTCAGAAGCGCCGCGTGTGGGTACCCAACACCGCCCTGCCACCCAGGTTCACACCGAGGCCATCTTTCCAGGCGCCTCGCCCTGTTCAACAGTCTGCACCGGCCAAGCCCTATGGGGGTCCAACCAATAATGCTCCTCCACGTACCAGTTCCGTGACTTGTTTCAAGTGTGCGGAATCTGGTCATTATATGCGTGAGTGTCCCCAGACCAACCCCAATCAATCTGCTAAAGCTGTTGGCCGTGGCAAGCCGACAGGAAAAGTGTTTCATGCTAAACCGGTCACCGCTTCACGTGGCCATGTCAACTGTATCTCTGCCGAAGAAGCTCAAGAGGACCCCAACGTCGTTCTCGGTACGCTTCTTGTTAATTGCCACCCGGCATCTGTTCTTTTCGATACAGGAGCCTCTCATTCTTTTATATCTGAAAATTATGCTTGTTTGCATAACGTTGCATTCTGTGACTTGCCATCCTCTATCGTAATTCAAACTCCGGGATCCAAATGGCAAACTTCTAGAGTAAGCCATGGAAATGAAATCCAAGTCGACAGACTTGTTTTTCTCGCATCTTTGATAGCCCTTAAATCTTCAGATATTAATATCATTTTGGGTATGGACTGGATGTCAGCTCATCAAGCCAAAATTGATTGCTTCTCTAGGACTGTTCAACTCACCCACCCTTCGGGAAAGATAGTCAACGTCTTGACCCGAATAGCCAAGCGACAACTATATTCTCTTAACGCCAGCCCTTTGCCAGACCTTGAGGACGTTCCGGTAGTCCGTGACTTTCCGGATGTCTTTCCAGAGGAATTGCCAGGTGTTCCACCTGACAGGGATGTTGAGTTCGTAATAGACCTCATCCCCGGAACCGTTCCGATTGCTAGAAGACCCTATAAGATGGCACCCCTAGAACTAGCCGAGCTTAAGAAACAACTCGATGAATCCTTGAAAAAGGGTTTCATCCGCCCTAGTTCATCTCCGTGGGCTTGCCCCGTCCTATTCGTTAAGAAAAAGGATGGTACGGACCGAATGGTTGTAGATTACCGGTCGGTCAACTTGGTCACAATCAAGAACAAATACCCGCTTCCCAGGATCAACGATCTGTATGATCAGCTCGCTGGATCCTCAGTCTTCTCCAAGATGGATTTGAGGTTGGGCTACCATCAAATCAAAATCAGAAACGGGGACATTCCTAAAACGGCCTTTGTTACTCGCTATGGCCAATACGAGTACACCGTCATGTCCTTCGGTTTAACCAACGCTCCAGCCACCTTTTCTCGGTTAATGAACTCAATCTTCATGGAGTATTTGGATAAATTCGTCGTAGTTTATCTCGATGATATACTCATCTACTCCAAGAACGAGGAAGAACATGCCGAACATCTAAGGCTAGTGTTGAAGAAACTTTGAGAGCATCGCCCTTATGCCAAATTTTCGAAATGTGAATTCTGGTTGTCAGAAGTGACCTATCTGGGTCATGTAATATCTGGTAAAGGTATTGCTGTTAACCCTGAGCGAGTTCAAGCCGTCCTTAACTGGACTCCACCCGAATCGGTCAAGCAAGTTCGGAGTTTTCTGGGCTTAGCGAGCTATTGCCGTCGCTTTGTCGAGAACTTCTCCAAAGTTGCTAAACCTCTAACCGAACTCCTCAAGAAAGATAAAAGGTTCGAATGGACTCCACAATGTGAGCACAGCTTTCAGGAACTGAAAAGACGCCTGACCTCTGCTCCTGTACTGGTACCGCCAGACTTCTCCAAGGACTTTGTTATCTACTGCGACGCCTCACGACAAGGGCTAGGTTGCATTCTCATGCAAGATCGACACGTAATTGCTTACGCTTCACGGCAATTACACCCACATGAGGAGAATTATCCTACTCATGATCTAGAACTTGCAGCCGTAGTCTATGCACTTAAGACCTGGCGACATTACCTCCTCGGTAATCGTTGCGAAATATTCACTGATCACCAAAGTCTGAAGTACATCTTCACCCAACCGGATCTGAATCTTAGGCAAAGACGTTGGGTTGAATTGATCACAGACTTCGACTTAGGAATAACCTACACCCCAGGGAAAGCCAACGTCATGGCTGATGCGCTAAGTCGTAAGTCTTATTGTAACAACCTGATGTTACAACAAAGTCAACCGCTTCTCCATGAGGAATTTCGGAAGCTTAACCTTCACATTGTACCTCAAGGTTTTCTCTCCACCTTGGTGGCAAAACCTACCCTTACGGATCAAATTATCAAAGCACAGAAGGTAGATCCGGGAATCTCCCGCATCAAGAGAAACATTCAGAAAGGAATTGCGAATTGTTTCTCTGTTAATGATCAAGGAGTCGTATACTTCGGGGATCGACTAGTGGTTCCCAAGGTGCGCAACCTAAGGCGATTAATCCTTAAGGAAGCTCATGAATCTCCTCTCACCATTCATCCCGGTAGCACAAAAATGTATCAGGACCTACGCCAGAGGTTCTGGTGGACTAGGATGAAGAGAGAAATCGCTCAGTATATTGCTAATTGCGACGTCTGTCGTCGTGTAAAAGCAGAGCATCAACGGCCTGCTGGCACCCTTCAACCCTTAGCTATTCCTGAATGGAAATGGGATAAAATTGGTATGGATTTCATTACCGGTTTTCCCAGGACCAAAAGAGGGAATAATGCTATTTTCGTCGTGGTCGATCGTCTTTCCAAAGTAGCTCATTTCTTACCTGTTCGTGAGAGTATAACCGCTAGTCAGCTGGCAGATTTGTACATCTCCCGAATAGTGTCTCTCCATGGTGTTCCTTTGGAAATCAATTCGGATTGAGGAAGTCTTTTCACCTCTCGATTTTGGGAAAGTTTCCAAAATGCTATGGGAACCCGTCTCTCCTTTAGCACCGCTTTCCACCCTCAGTCAAGTGGTCAAGTGGAACGCGTCAACCAAATTCTAGAAGACATGCTTCGAGCCTCTGTTATCTCGTTCGGAATGGACTGGGAGAAGTGCCTTCCATTTGCCGAATTCGCTTACAACAACAGCTATCAATCTAGCTTGGGTAAGGCCCCTTTTGAAGTTCTCTATGGACGACGATGTCGAACACCCCTTAACTGGTCAGAGACCGGGGAAAGACAATTCTTTGGCCCGGATATGATTCAGGAAGCAGAAGAACAAGTTCGTATCGTTCGTGAAAAGTTGAAAACAGCCCAATCCCGTCAAAAGAGTCAATATGACCGAAAGCATAAGGCTATGACTTTCGAGGTTGACGAGAAGGCTTATCTTCGGGTCACCCCTCTGAAGGGAACCCATCGTTTCGGTATCAAAGGCAAATTGGCTCCTCGTTACATTGGACCTTTTCGCATTCTTGCCAAACGAGGAGAAGTTGCCTACCAATTGGAACTACCTCCGCACCTCTCCAGAGTTCACGATGTCTTCCACGTTTCTCAACTCAGGCGTTGCTTCTCGGATCCTATCCGTGAAGTGGACCACGAAACGCTTGATCTCCAAGATGATCTTACATATCGAGAGTACCCCATCCGTATCCTCGATCAGGCCGAGCGTACCACGCGACGTCATAACATCAAGTTCCTCAAAGTTCAATGGTCGCATCATTCTGAAGATGAAGCAACTTGGGAAAGGGAGGATCGTCTTCGACTTGAGTATCCCGCCTTCTTCTCGGAGGAACCCAAATCTCGGGACGAGATTCTTTTGAGTGAGGGTGAGTTGTCACACCCTAGCTAGTCATGCATTAGAGTGTTGCATCATGTTTACTCTTTCAGCAGAAACTTGAAATGGGGATGACAGAACCCCCAGTCCCCTCTGAAACCAACTAGGGTTTACTAAAATAATTTTCAATGAACCTGAAATGCCCTTCTAAAATGCCCATCATTTTTGTCTTGGTTCAGAACCTCTGCAAAAGTGGTGCACATTTTCCTAGGCCATCCTAGGGTTTTTGAATTAAATCATAACTATTTGAATTTGGGCATTTAAAATTATATAAAATATTTAAATGCTCAAATATCTCCAAACTAAAATGTTTCATGTTGGAAATAATCCAACTATGGACCAGGAGTAGTTTGGTGATTTTTGGAGTTGTCTAGGTATTTTATTTAATTCAACAAAGTTGCAGATATATTAAATAAAAACAGAAATAGAAAAAAAGGGAAAACCCTACCTGGCGCCACCGCAGGCCCACTAGCCAGCCCACCTGCCGGCCCAGCCCAGCACCGCTCCAGCGAGCTGCTTGCCGGCCAGGCAGGCAGGCAGGTGCCCGACGGCGACCGCGGCGTGCGCCACGCACCTGCTCGCCGCCTCGCCGCTCCCCTCGCCAGGTGACGACGTGGATCGGCCTCCCTCTCTCCCCCGAATCCCCCAGACACCCCCTCTCCTCTCCAGCTCCTCCCCCTCGCACGCCCCAGCCATGGCCGACGCCACCATCGCCGCACCACCGTCGTAGCCGTGCTCCCCGTCGTCTCCACGCCGTCTCACCGTGTCCAGGAGCTTCGCCGCTGTCCACTTCATCGAGCAGCCGAGCCCCGAGCGCTCGCAACGCCCGAGACCACCGCACCGACCTCGCCCGAGCTCACCGTCGCCGGAGATCCCCTTCAACGCCGACGTCGCTCCGGTCCATCTCCGACCGCACCAAGGACTCCGTCGCACTCACTGTGAGCTTAGCCATCTTCCCCTCCCTTCCGTTCTTGCTCCCGAGCCGTGTAGCAACCTCCCGGAGCTCAACCGCACCCACCGCCGTGGACCTCGTCGCCGACGTGCTCCCGGTCATCCTCCGGCCACAAGATGGTGTCCATCTTGCTCACCGCGTTCCACAGCACCTAGCTAGCCACTCCACGAGCCTCACCGAACCCTCTAGCACCAAGTTCACCTCCGACCGAACCTCGGTGGCCGCCAAAGTCGTCGCCGGCGTCGACTCTGGCCACCCCGACCCCAACGGGCTCCGCCAAGAGCTGCGGGTCGACCTCAGCTCCACTCCGGTGGCCTCCGCGGACCATTTGGTGGCCGAAACGACCAAAACCACTACCGCCGCCGCGTCGGGCTCGCCGGCGACTAAACGCCGGCAGCCGACACTGACTTTGACCACGGGTGGGCCCTGGTTGACTCCCCTGAGTCAATGACAGGTGGGGCCCAGCCCTGCTAATTAAACATGATTAGTTTTAATTAAGTTTTGATTAAATTAATCACCCTGACATGCGGGACCCACTGTCAGGTTTGACCTGGACCAGCTCCGTTGACCTGCTGACGTCACACTGACGTCAGGCTGACGCAGTAATTGAATTTCTGGATTTAAATTAAATCAGGAAATTCCAGAATATTATTTAAACTTCAAAAATTCATAACTTTTATTCTGTAACTCCAAATTGGACAAATTATATATGAAAAATGATCAGAAAAATCCAATCTATCCATCTGTACCATTTTCATGCATGATCAAACAAGTTAAATTGATGTTTTAATCAGAACAAGGAAAAGCACTTTAAAAGGCCATATTTGAATTTGAAATTTGAATCTTTGATTCAAATTTGCTCAAACCCTTCTGGTTTTAGTTGCATTAGCCCAACACACTCATATTGCCATGTTTCATGCATGCATCATATTGTTGCATATTGTTTGGTAATGTTGTGTATCGGTGTCCTTTGCGACAGGATCTGTTCCCGAGGAGTACCGTGATTACCCTAACGAAGAACCGTATCCGTGCAACGAACCATCAGGCAAGCAACCAACCATTTGATCATATCGATACAATCCCATGTTCTCGCTCCTGCTCTCTTTTACTGCATTAAGACAACGCGATTCAAACTGCTGTGTGCTACGGTAGTTGAACCCATTTCCTCTGCATGACCTGTCATTGCCACAGTAACTAGATGAAACCCACTAGCATGTGTAGGAGTTGATTGAGCCCTATGTATGTGTTGTTCCTACCTTGCTATGCCTGCTATGCTTAGAGTCGTGTCAGGTCTGGTTCATCTGGGTGGTGGGCTGGAGTGAAATGTTATGTCGGTAAGGAGAGTGGTGTGGTGAACACGATTTGGTAAAGGTATCGATGAGAGGCCATGTAGGAGTACATGGTGGGTTGTTTCATTGAAGCCGACCTTAAGCACTGAGATCTGTATGTGTGATTTAAGAATCAGCTACTACCATGCATTGGGCCCGAAACCAATGGACCCTCTCGGCTTCTTATTCACCCTAGTTCTCCGTCCAGGAGTTGCAAGTAGTTTCTGGTGTTTGTAGCCTACTGGAGGCCGTGGACAGCGCTGACCGTAGGGGTGGGCTGTGATGCGGTAGGTACGTGGCACGGTGTACCGAATACCCGTTAGGTATCTCGGGAACCCTGTTCACATCGTTCGGGGCCGTATGGGAAACCTCGGCCGGACTCCCTGCGGATGGAACCTGAATAGGCGATAAACCTGGACTGGAGGCTTAGGTGATTAGGTAGGTCGTGGCCGACACCCACGTTGGGCTTCCGCTTGAAGGTTGCCGAGTACATGTCGTGTAAGCGACGGTAAGTGGTGAGAGCGTGTAAGCGATGGTGTGCTCGGTTGGGCGCTACGGCGACCGTGGCCACGACGGCGACATCGCCGGCGGCGTGGAGCTCTCGGTCGAGGTGGAGCTAGGGCCTAGAGGTCGGGAGAGACCAGGGAAGAAGGGGGAAACGCTCCGGGGGCTCACCGCGGTTGCAGTGGGCGTCGAAGCGGGCTCGGGGACGCGCCGGAGACGACGAATTTGACGGCGACGGTGGTCGGAGTCCGAAGAGGGGAACGGCGACGTGGCGGCGATGCAGGGCTTCCGGAGACCCGTGGAGCGGTGGGGAGGAAGAGGGAGTTGTGGCGGAGCTTCTGAGCTAGTCGGGGGAGCGAGGGGTGGTCGGAGACGACCGCTACGGCGAACGGTGGCGACGGTGGTGTTCGGCCGTGTGAGAGAGAGAGCGAGGGAGAGGAAGGAGAGCTCCACGCCGCCGGCGATGTCGCCGTCGTGGCCACGGTCGCCGTAGCGCCCAACCGAGCACACCATCGTGCTCCACACATCACCAGGAGCACGTAGAACGCACCAACACCTCCCCAAACCCCCTGCAACACTGATCCCGACCGCACCCGAACTCCGGCCGCCGCAGCCGAGCTCGCCGCCGTCAACTCCGGCCACCCCGAGCCCAACCACCACCACCAATAGACGCGGCTCAACCTCAGCAACACGTAGATGCCTTCCGCCGTCCATTTGGTCGCCGGAATGGCAAAAAGCACTCTCGCCGCCGTCTCGGATCTCGCCGGCGTCATGTCGCCGGTGGGGTTTGACTTGACCGACCTGGGGTTTGACCCCCCCAGGGTCACTGACGCGTGGGCCCTGTCGGCCAGATGGTTAGGTTAGCGCTAACTACTGTTAGTCAACCCCCCTGACACTGACAGTGGGCCCCAGCGCCACTAATTAGTAATTAGAATTAATTTAAATCTATTTAACCCCCCCTGTCACTGACGTGTGGCCCCCACACGTCAGGTTTGACTTCAGCCAGCCGCAGTTGACCTGCTGACGTCACACTGACGTCAGGCTGACGCAGTAATTGAATTTCTGGATTTAAATTAAATCAGGAAATTCCAGAATATTAATTAAACTTCAAAAATTCATAACTTTTATTCTGTAACTCCAAATTGGACAAATTATATATGAAAAATGATCAGAAAAATCCAATCTATCCATCTGTACCATTTCCATGCATGATCAAACAAGTTAAGTTGATGTTTTAATCAGAACAAGAAAAGGCACTTTAAAAGGCCATATTTGAATTTGAAATTTGAATCCTTGATTCAAATTTGTTCAAACCCTTCTGGTTTTAGTTGCATTAGCCCAACACACTCATATTGCCATGTTTCATGCATGCATCATATTGTTGCATATTGTTTGGTGATGTCTGTGTATCGATGTCCTTTGCGACAGGATCTGTCCCCGAGGAGTACCGTGATTACCCTAACGAAGAACCGTATCCGTGCAACGAACCATCAGGCAAGCAACCAACCATCTGATCATATCGATACAATCCCATGGTCTCGCTCCTGCTCTCTTTTACTGCATTAAGACAACGCGATTCAAACTGCTGTGTGTTACGGTAGTTGAACCCATTTCCTCTGCATGACCTGTCATTGCCACAGTAACTAGATGAAACCCACTAGCATGTGTAGGAGTTGATTGAGCCATATGTATGTGTTGTTCCTACCTTGCTATGCCTGCTATGCTTAGAGTCGTGTCAGGTCTGGTTCATCTGGGTGATGGGCTAGAGTGAAATGATTATGTCGGTAATGAGAGTGGCGTGGTGAACACGATTTGGTAAAGGTATCGATGAGAGGCCATGTAGGAGTACATGGTGGGTTGTTTCATTGAAGCCGACCTTAAGCACTGAGATCTGTATGTGTGATTTAAGAATCAGCTACTACCATGCATTGGGCCCGAAACCAATGGACCCTCTCGACTTCTTATTCACCCTAGTTCTCCGTCCAGGAGTTGCAAGTAGTTTCTGGTGTTTGTAGCCTACTGGAGGCCGTGGACAGCGCTGACCGTAGGGGTGGGCTATGATGCGGTAGGTACGTGGCACGGTGTACCGAATACCCGTTAGGTATCTCGGGAACCCTGTTCACATTGTTCGGGGCCGTATGGGAAACCTCGGCCGGACTCCCTGCGGATGGAACCTGAATAGGCGATAAACCTGGACTGGAGGCTTAGGTGATTAGGTAGGTCGTGGCCGACACCCACGTTGGGCTTCCGCTTGAAGGTTGCCGAGTACATGTCGTGTAAACGACGATAAGTGGTGAGAGCGTGTATGAAGGAGTACACCCCTGCAGGGTTAACATGATCTATTCGAATAGCCGCGTCCGCGGTAAAGGACTACTTGGTTGCCTATACAGTTCATAGACAAGTAAATGGAAACTATTAAAAGCCTCAAGATAAGTGTGAGTGCCGAGGATGGCTCTTCCGTAGGAAGACGGAGGTGGATCCTTGGTAGTGTATTGAAGTGGTGAGTAGTGGACTCGTGTGCGCAAAACTATTTCAAGTTGGAGTATCGTAGGATAGTCTAGCCAAGAGGCAAAGCTGGCTTGCTGCAATAACTCCACCGACCCTTCTTGATACTATGCATGTATGTAGGATCTGATGTAAGTCTTGCTGAGTACCTTTGTACTCATGTTGCTATAATCTACATTTTTTACAGAAGACGCTGCAACCCCTTCTGATGGGTTCTATGTAGACGTTGACATCAACGAGTAGGTTAAAGACCCAGGTGGTGACCCTGAGCTTGTGATGGACCACGTAGTATAGCTAGGCTTTCCAAGCCTCTTTTATTTTACTAGTTGTCTGTACCCAGACAAAGTACTTCCGCTGTTGTCTTGTATGACTGTATGACTTGTATGTTGGGTCGTGAGACCCGTACCTTTGTGTATGATATGTATGGCTCCCTGAGCCCTAAATAAAGTACTTGTGTCATAGAGTCATGTTGTGATGCTTCGTTGTATTTGCACATATCGAGCATATTGTGTGTATGATTGAAATGCTTGGTATGTGTGGGATCTGACTATCTAGTTGTTTATCTTTAGTAGCCTCTCTTACCGGGAAATGTCTCCTAGTGTTACCGCTGAGCCATGGTAGCTTGCTACTGCTCTGGAACACTTAGGCTGGCCGGCATGTGTCCTTCTTCGTTCCTGTGTCTGTCCCTTCGGGGAAATGTCACGCTTTGAGTACCGGAGTCCTGTTAGCCCGCTACAGCCCGGTTTACCGGAGTCCTGCTAGCCCAGTGCTACAGCCCGGACCCACTTGCTGATGACCGACACGTTCGAAGCTAGGTCATGGATGCCTGTCCCTGTAAGTCTGTGCCACTTTGGGTTTACGACTAGTCATGTCAGCCCGGGCTCTTTATCATATGGATGCTAGCGACCCTATCATATACGTGAGCCAAAAGGCGCAAACGGTCCCGGGAAAAGGTAAGACGACACCCGTGGGGATACCGTGCGTGAGGCCGCAAAGTGATATGAGGTGTTACCAGCTAGATCGATGTGACATCGAGTCGGGGTCCTGACATCGACATGGGTTACAGGATGCACCTTCGGCTTGCTATACGTGCCTGCAGGAAGAACATAATGTGGATCATATCTTGGCAAAATGTGTTTATGCGAGGGAAGTCTGGCACCAATGCTTACTTATCATGCATGTGAATGTGGAGATCCCAGACGCTCTGGATACTTTTCAGGAGTGGTGGTTGAAGACAAGGAGCAACTTCCGACAACCATATAAGCGAGGGTGTCCACTTTTGTCATTGACGCTACCAGGTTGCTTTTGAAACAAAGAAATGCGAGAGTGTTCAACCAGGCCGAGCAAGTTAGTTCCCCCATTAGGCTAGCCCAGCAAATTCTAGATGAGATCAAAACATGGAAGCTCGCGGGAGTGGGAGTGGTAGGGTTGAGTAGATTTGTGAGAGATTAGTTGTTTGATTAGTTCGAGTTGGAGTGGGTGTAACCTCGTTGATGCTCGCATCGTCGTAGGGATCTTGTAAACATTCTGCTTCCTTTAATAAAAATATGGTACGCTATTGGCGTACTCTCAAAAAATACCTCTAAAAAATGATCCTGATGCACCTACTGAAAATATTGGTTATGAAATTCCTTCGGGTATGATAGAACAACTACTAGCTAATCCTTATGCAGGAGATGGAACTGAACGTCCTAATACACACTTTATATATGTGGATGAAATTTGTGGATTATTTAAGCTTGCAGGTTTACCTGGAGACGAAGGTAATAAGAAGCCTTTCCCTTTATCTTTGAAGGAAAAAGCATTGGCATGGTATAGGCTATGTGATGATGTTGGATCTTGGAACTGGAATCGATTGAAACTAGAATTTCACCCCAAAAAAATATCCTTCTCGCCGACGAGCACAGCCGCAGCAACATTATTTGGTCCGGGGCAAGCCATTGCCCTACGGTCGCCCCCATCATGGGAGTGGCTGCGGCGCACGCGCCTCGTCCCTAACGAGCCAACTAGGCCGCTGCGCTCAACGGAGCCGCTGATCTTCGATCACCACCGCCGCACGACCCCGCTGCCCCGGTGGTCGCCCCACCGTAGCATGGGCGCGGCGCTGTCACCGTCACCGCTGGCACCATCCGGAGCCAGGTGATGGTGCGGTTGACATCATCGACATCCATGCCAAGCACGACCACGGAGGCCATGGCGCGAGCTCTGTTTTTACTGAGGTTCCCACCAGCGGCCGTCGGCCGAGCAGATGGATGAGTGGCATGCCACCATCCAAAGCCTGCTCGATTTCATTGAAGTTGGGGGCTCACGACGAGCTTCCCCATGGAAACCTCCCCAAGAAATAGTCACCTTCCGTGTTGCTAGCCATACGAAGGGGGCCGTCCCCACGGTTCAGTCCATGCGACGGCAGCCTGTGAGGGCGCAGCAGAATCAAGACCCCGACGATGTCTCGATGGCCATTTCTAACCCTCGAGCACATCTAGGCCAACGTCGAACCCCGAAAGACAGGCAACTGGGGGACGCGCGCGCCGACGCCGAACGGCGCTGCAACGATCCCCGCTAGCACTACAATAAAAAGACACTACGGAACCAGCAGTTGCACCGGCAACAGACTGGGCTGCAGTTTGAACTTCATATACCAAAGACCTTAAAAAACTGACATGTCCACCTTCTTGTTAAGCATTGGCTACCCAAGTGCTTCATTCTTTTGTCTTTCCATGTTGTTTCACATGATTCACTGTGTTGATCTAACTGTTTGTGTATGTCTTCTTGTTTGCAAATAGAGAATTCCTAGAGCAACGAGGGAGTCATTCAACAATTCAGGCGACCGTGGCCAAGTTTCTCTTACCATGCGCAACCTTGGTGTGAATGAACCTTCTCAATATACCATAAGTACAAAGGATGGTCGCATGCTGATTGATGCTAAAGGATGGTCAAGGTTTAAATCTATATCATATCTTAATGTAGGGGATGATGTCAAAATTGAACTTTCTCGGCAAGGAGAGCTGGTCCAATTCAACTTTGAAATTCTTCGGTAGTAGCAAGCAACTGGCGAACTCATCTATCCTCCAAGAGATTTTGATGTAATAATCTGGCATGGTGAAACAAGTGTCCTGTGTGTATAAGTAGTACGACAGTATCATTTATCACATGGCATATCGTTGATAGGATTGTAACTCTGATTGCTGGTTAGGAACTGTCGTTCGATTTCATTCTAACAGCTGTCGTGCTTTACTCAATTTTGTGTATTCGCCTTGCGACCGCATCTAAAACCAGCACCGTACCGATCGCTTGCAATATAAAAAGCACTGAGGTAGAACACATGGTCCCCCAAACACGCAGGCCCATCGGCCTGTGGCCCAAAGTCCAGAACCGTGAGCCTGTCTGAGTATTATATTCTCAGCTGAACCACCATAATGCCCGTGCGTTGCACGTAACATCAAGATGCATTTGTATGAGTATTTTATCTTGTGAGAGAAAAGGATGAATGAGGGAATGCCTAATTTGCAAGTGTGGAGAGGTGTGTGGGTACCTTTTTGCAAAATTGCCATAGTTCCCTTCCTATCCGTCAGATATAAATCGGACGGCATATATTGCAGTATGGCAGGCACACCATCATCACCAACTCGTCTATACTATGTTAAAAAACTATATTTTTATAATTATATATTATATATATATTCCCCTTGATTTTTCTTATGTATAAAGTTGTGATATAAAAGATTTTTATATTTCTTTACAAAGGGAGTATCTCTCTCTCAAAAATATATTTATGTGTAACTAGTTACTCCTGTCTTTCTATTTCCTTTCGCTGATATGTGGGGCATCTGGTAACGGGGTCCACGTGCCATATGCACCGAATTAGAGTGCACAACTGCACGGCAGACACACCATGGTCGTAGCGTCGTAGTAATGCCCAATGAGCCATCAAATCACAAAAAAAATCCACCTTCCAACTGGTCATACGAAGCGGCAATATTTCACTCGGCCTGAATCCCCTTATCCCTCGTCTGCTTGTTCAGAGAAAACCCCCACTCGGTGATTGCATAGGGTTTTCTCATGGATAACCTGGTACGAATTCTTCATCCATCCCCGATAAATCCAAGTCCCTTGGTCGTGGGTAATCCTAGGATGGCAGCCGCCGCCGTTGATGCATTTTTCTTCCTACTAAATCTAGTGTGTTTCATTTGTAGTGCCCAAATTGCGAGGACCCTACAGGTTTCTACACCCTCGGCGAAATGCCACACTTGTTCCTTCTCATCCTAACACATGATTTTAAAAGGCGCACAATATGTTCTTAGAATCCTGTTTTCTATCCGGGAGGGTGGGGTTTTTTGAACATGATGTCGACTAATTTGGAAATTTGGATTGCTATATTTGGATAAAAGGTACTAGTACCATGGTCAACACTGACATGAAGGAGGAAATTATTTCTAGATTTGGATAGGGAATACATTGTGTTCTCATATTATTTTTCCTGCAGTGCATTCCTTGCTCTGCCAGAACACATGTACTCAAGATACTCGGCCTTGCCACAACTGAATACACTAGTTTAATGGTCATAGTGAAGATAAGCCATGGATATAAGTTCCGAGTTGGTTTCATGAACCAAGAAGATCGCTGCTTTTTTTATGGCCGAACATGGATAAACTTTCTCAAGTGTTACGGACTGAAAGTTGGCACACGAATGTTGATGGAAATAGCAGAACCTGGTCTCATCTTCACTGCGATCCTCCACCCTGACGTCGTTCCAATTGTTTATCCATGTTAGTTTTGTATCTGGTTCTTGCTTGTTGCCTTGATTACTTCTTAATCCACCTATCCTATCTAACTAATAACAATTTAACTTTAGAAGTAGCAACGAATCTCTCATGAAGATGCTACTTCTAACTAATTTTTTCTTATAATTGGTGGCACGTGTAGGTTTTTTCAGAGTTAAGCAGGCCACTCGTTTGTTATTCTGTAAGAAATCGGCTGTTACTGATGGCAGTGAAGTTGACTGCGATGACATCCACAAGTTCCTACACTTTATTGATCGTCTTGAGGTCCTAGTGGGGTGTTTCAATGGTGGAATGCCACGTGGGATATGTGTGCCACTACTGCACTCGTTGAACTGGGCAGTTTCTATTTCAAGAAGTAATCTGTAAAAGCAGGAACATCTTGAAATAGAAACTGCCCAGTTCTATTGTTCCTATACAGATGCCTGGCCATGGTCCGGCCAGACTTGCGCTTGGTCACAACATGATGTTTATGTCGACCTACTCCATTCCCCTTGGAGGTGAAAAGATACTTATTCATGGGTGGTCTCAAATAATGAAGGACCATCCATCTTGGAGAATAGGACAGAAGATTATGTTCCTTCTTTTCCATGGCTTTAAGCGAATATACTGTTTATTGACCACATTGTGAGATGAAGCTGCTTTTAGAAGGTTGTGGATGCGCGGGGTGGCGCCTGTGCCTTGTCCTGGGGCTTGGCGGCCTCACCCTTGGTTAACTGTAGGCAAAGTAGCACTGTTTGAGGCTTGTTTTGTACGGTTGAACCTGTATAAGTACTCATACTACTTTCAGCTATGGTTGTTAAGTGCCCCTGCTGGTTTCAGTTAAGGTTGTTAAGTACTCCTGCTGCTTTTACAGTCTGTCGTGTTTCTTCAGTCCTTTCTTCCTCCAGCCGCCAAAACCAAACCAGCACCGGCGGGCCGCCTGCTTCTGCCTCCCACGGCTAGCTGCGCCTCAGTGCATGCATCGCCGCCCCACCATCTCCTAAATCGTTAACACTGACGCCCGAGGCCTCACCGTCGTCCTCCACACGCTTTGGTGCGCTCGCCGCAGTGCCTCCCTCTTGCATTGTCAACATGGTCAACAAACAACAGGACTGTACGTGGAGAGGATGAAAGTAGGGGCCCACCATGTCCATGGCCGGACGCAAGGAAGTTCCTCATTTTTTCTTATATAGACTCCATTGTTAGCGTATGGAAAAAGAAAATGGCTCCTCCTAGTGGTTTCCTGACATCTGGGACCCACGACATTTTTAGTGTATATAATCAATAGACAAGAGAATTGCACCACAATATCGGCTAACACCTGGGACGTAGCTGCTCGAGCAGCATTTTTTGTTATTGTTGAGATAGAGCAGGGTTTCAACTGGGCTGTGGCCTGTCTAGCCTAGGTTTATATTTTAGTTCACCATATGACCGGCCCAGCTATTTTTTCTTTGTGAAAATGAGCCCAGATTATTTTTTTTCAATCCAGGCCTACTTATTTTTCTATGCCCTGATGGGTTGCAACTCTTTCAAGACGCCTGCAAATCTCGGAAGTAATATGAAATTGGTTGTAAGTATAAAAAATAGATGACAAATTGGCAATTACTTTCTAATTTCTGAATTTTTCACATTTTCAGAGTCCTATTTGACTGGGCTTTAACCTAATTTAAATATATCTTCAAAGTACTTTAAATCTGGCTCGACATTTCGGTATTAAAAATAGTTTGGAACCCACAGAAATATGTGAAATTTCATAAGAAGTTGCAATGAGCTATATATAACTTGGCCCTGGCCCTGGCCCTAGCCAACAAAAAAATGGACTGCAATAAATTGCATAAGAAGTTGCAATGAGC
Source organism: Triticum aestivum (assembly GCF_018294505.1). NCBI lineage: Eukaryota > Viridiplantae > Streptophyta > Magnoliopsida > Poales > Poaceae > Triticum > Triticum aestivum. The sequence goes on from NC_057797.1 coordinate 487,274,813, forward strand.
TATATATAAATTATTAAATAATAGAGAATGGTCTGACTTGTGGGCCTATTAAGTTGACACGTATGCAATATTTTTTTACTTATTACATACGTCGACAAACGATTCTAGCAGACGTAACCGTTGGATGTCAATCCAACGGCTATTGTGTTTCTACAATCTCTGATCTTCTTGCTCCTGCCGCCAAATCCAGCGCCGGCGGGACCACCTGCTCCCGCCTCCCATGGTTGGTTGTGCTGCCGCGCAGGCCTTACCCCCTACTACTCCCACCACTAGCCAGGCCATCCCTCTACTCACCCACATCCCTCCACTGTTGTGGCTTTGCCGCCTCCGGGTTATTCCCTTCCTAGGTCTCGCCGCCGTCCATCGCGCTGGTGTTCTCAGCACGGCGTGGTCAACGTTGTGATCAAACGACAACATCGGAAGAGGGATGTACATGGAGAGGCTAACAGTTGGGACCCACATGGTCCATGGCCGCACGCAAGCAAGTACCTCCTTATTACACCAAAAGAATGAATACTCCCACTGACAGCTCGGACCCACCAGCTATATCTTCGCGCGCATGGAAGTGCCTCCTTATTACGCACAAAAAATGAATACTCCCCCTGCTAGCTGGGACCCACCATAGTGGGAGCCTGACTTGTGGGCCTACTAAGATGAGGCGGACAAAGGACTTTATCAACTTAGTCAACAAACGAATCTATCACCAGTGACCGTTTGATTGTTAACATCCAACAGTCATCTTGCTTCTTCAGGCTTTGATTTTCTTGCTCCAGCCGTCCAAACCACCGTGTGCTCTTGCCTCCCGTGGTCGGCTGTGCTGCCATGGAGGCCTCATCGCCCACTAATACTCCCGCTGCTGGCCAGACCATCCCTCTACTCACCCACTCCCCCTATTATTCTACGGCGACGGCAGGCTCACACCGCAGCTGAACCAGTAAACCCTCGTACTCTTGTCCGCGTGGGCTTCCACTACCGTGTCTTCCCCAGCTCCGCGTTGTCCCTTTCCTAGGCCTCTCCTTCGTTCTCCGCCCTGGTGCTCTCGGCGTGTCGCGGTCAATGTGGTCAAGGAACGACTTCCATCGGAAGAGTACTGTACATAGAGAGGCTGACTGCCGGGTCCATGGCCGCAGCAAGGAAGTGCCTCCTTATTACGTAGAAAATAATGATTCATCTACCTGACAACAGGGACCCACCGGGCGAGCCATCTTATTTCGCTAAAAAAACATTTCCCCCTGACTACTGGGACCCACCAGCTATATCTTCGCACACAAGGAAGTGTGTCCATATTACGGGGAAAAAACTGATTCGCCCCCTGACTGCTAGGACCCACCAGCTACATCTTCGCATGCAAGGAAGTGCCTGACAGTCAGGACCCGCCTGGTCGAAGCATATGTAGCGTTGTCATTCTGGTCGCGAACATGTATGTACATATTGGTCGATGTAGAGGCGCGCACATAGCATGTCCACGTACGGACAACAGCCAGGGTGCAAGAAAGTAAATACGGCCACGTACGTACATATGGGTGGGGTCTCGAACGCCTACTCGCATGTACGTACGATCAGGGCTCGTGTACATGGCTGGGTCGGAATGGAGAAGCTGCGCCATTGTCGTGATCATGGGGAGGCAACCGGCTGGGTTGGAACGGAATGCGTCGTCGTGTTCACCGGGATCCAACCGGCTTGGACGGAACAACCGATGGAAATGTGGCCTGGCGTACCGCAAGACGGAGGAAATGGCCTTGTGTTCTACCAGCCATGGTCGAAACGGGATCCTATTCATTGGGAGGGGTCTGGCGTACCGCAAAACGGAGGAAACATACCTCCTATGGTGGAAACAGGGTCCTATTGATCGGGAGGGGTGTGGCGTACAGCAAAATGGAGGAAACGGACTTGTATTGGAGCGCTACGGTCAAACGGGTGTCCTATTCATCGGGAGAGGTGTGGCGTACCGCAAAACGGAACTCCACGGGATACTATTCATCTCCACCATCGACCTCCTCTGGCCTCCACGGGCTAATGTTCATCCACCGTCGACCTCCTCCAGCCTCCACCTGCGACTGTTCATCCACGGGCTCCTGTTCATCCAGCCTCCATCGCACGCTCCTCCTCCGGCTACTGTTCAACCAGCCCTCTCCACGGGGTCCTATTCAATCACCCCTCCACAGGCTACTGTTCATCCAGCCCTCCACCGGCTACTATTCAACCAGCCCTCCATGGGGTCCCGTTCATCCTGCCCTCCAAGGGGTCATATTCATCCACCCCCAACCGGCTCGATCGATCTCGGTCCTGTCCATCCAGCGGCAATGGCCTCTACTACCACGGGTTCCTGTTCATCCAACCCCCACCCTGGAACTGTTGATCCAAACCCCACAAAAACGCTCAGTGTTCATCTAGAGGCAACATCGATCGACTTCAGTTAGTAGCAGTAGCGAAGGAATCACTTGGGTTCAGTTAACAGCAAGGGATCGATCGCTCGGGTTCAGTAACGTAGCTAGTGCAATCGCTCGAGTTCAGTTAGAGCCCAACGCCTCTTTCACACGCGCGTACGTACAAGGGAAACACACATCGCTCGGCCCCGACCACCCACCGTTACCGGGAACTCCCCTGATATTTTCTGTGCCCTCGCTTCTACCATGGTTTTTTCAGTCATGGACGGCCCAAAGAATTGTTGACACCTGATTTTGGCACAATGCAGAATGCAATGGAGATGGCCTCAAATGACAAAATATTCTAAATGTGAAATTTCACATTACCGAGTGAAACAACTTTGATGTTTGGACCATAATCATTCGGCATCATATCAAAGACCAAAACTACACTCAGATTGTCATGTTTAGGTGTTCTGAGTGCTTTCTGGTCATGTACGCCTCCAGGACAATCTCGGATGAAGGAGTTCTCTACATGAATTGTCTTTGTCTCGTCGAATCGGTCAATTTTGATATAAAAATCATCTCAATCCGAGTTCGTATGCAAAAGTTAGAGCTATCTGGATGCAGCCCTGTCAAGAGGCGAAATATGACGCGGAAGACCAGACATGTCTTGGCAAGTGTCTGATGTAATGCGTGAGTGCATTGGCCCAGAAGATGGCCTCGAATCGGAAAACGTTCAAAACGAAAGTTTTTCGTCTCGTCAAAACGGTCAACTTTGCTTTTGGACACATTTTCATCCGAGGTCGTTTACTGCCTCAAAAACCTTGCCGGGGAAAGCTTGCCGCCGTGAACAGTAACCTTGCCGGGGAAAGCTTGCCGCCGTGAACTGTAACCTTGCCGGGAAAGCTTGCCGCCGTGAACAGTAACCTGCCGGGGAAAGCTTGCCGCCGTGAACAGTAACCTTGCCGGGAAAGCTTGCTGCCGTGAACAGTAGAAACTGTCGAGGCCAATCCGACCAGATGCTGAAGATGGGCTCAAATACTTATCTAGACGGCTTCGAATGAAGAAGTGTTCAACACAGGAGTTGTTCATAACGTCGAAACGGTCAACTTTACTTTTGGAGTCATCATCATCCGACGTAGTATACGACCTGCAGAGACGTTGCAAGAGTCGGACGGCCCAGTCAGCTACATGAACGAGTCCGACTCGAAATTAGAGATGACCCCGTGGAGTATTCAAGATGGCCTTATTTGGAAAAGTGATCAACATACGGATTGTTGGCCTCGTCGAAGCACACATAATTGATATTTGAACCGTCTCCATCGGAAGTCATATGCAGATTCCACAGCCCACGCAAGGAGCAAGACAGAAGATTGGACCAGATTCGGGCTGAATCCGAGTGGGACCGGAACTAGGATTCTAGGACGTGAATTGATGTAAGTTTCTTGTAAGGAAAGCCTAGATAAATCCTTTGCTTGTACGGGAAGTCCAGCCGCCTCTTATATATGTTGGGGGTGACGGCCGATTGAACAACACACAATCGAACAAATCAATATACTACTTTTTCATATATGTTTTATCTCTCCACCGTTTTTCTATCTCGTTCTTCGCTGTTCTTCGTGTTTGAGAGCTGCGAATTCCGAGGCTCTAGGGGCGAGAGAATCGACCTAGGGCAGCCCATAGCCGCCGCACTCCCTGACGGGGTCCCTCCCGGGGGTGTGGGGTTTTTGGGTCTGCAAAGCGCCCGTCGACTGTCTTGCGTATCGCGCTGTCGGCCGGGTCTCCTTCGACGTGAGCTGCGGTGCATCACCCCCGGCGTCGAGGGTACACGTGACGTGTTCGTGTGTCAACACACCTTTTTGGCGACTCTGCTGGGGACGAAGATCAATCATCATCATCCACCATGTCCGATCTTCCCAAGCCATCTGAGGTAGACGCCGATAACATCATTAAGCCCAGTCTTGATGAGATATCGGCCGATCATCGCCAAGTCTATGAGGAGTACAAGAAGGCACGCGAGGAGAAGGACCTGCAGGAGTTCCTTGCAAAATTCAAGAAAGATCGCCAAGGCAACATCACTCCGATTGAAGAAATCAAGTTCCCTCCTCTTCAAACTGAACAGGTTAAACCCTCTGTAAGTACTGCCTTTTCTCCTGAGCAGTGGGCTGAGATTGAAAGTCGTATTGCTGATGGTAACAATCTAGTCTATCAAACTTTCATAGAAAATACTAATGCTCAGAAGAATACATCTCAATCATCTAGTGGTAATGATGGTGTAGCTGCTAGTGTGCAAAACCCTAATCTGGCTTTACCTATTGCATCGGCGCCTCCTGTGTCGATGGCTTATTATCCTACCCATACAAATCAGATTGTGACTGCACCCAGCAACCCTATTATGAGCATGCCAGGTTCGGTGGCAACGCCGAACCAAACCCTACCTACAGCTACAACCACTCGACCACTACCAAATTTTGGGTCGACATACATGCCACAATTCTTACCTACAGCTAGTAACCCTACTCCTCCTATGCCACTACCACAAGCGTCATCGTCCACTATGGATGATGGTCTAGCTAATCTTAGAGAGGAGATGGCTAAGATGCTTCGAGAGAATTTTGGAGTTGAGTTACCTCGGAATCGGATTTACCAAAAGCCGTACCCCGAGTACTTTGATGCCATCCAGTGCCCTCCAGGCTATAAAATTCCAGATTTTGTTAAATTTAATGGAGAAGGCACAAAAACCACATGGGATCATGTTAGTCAATATTTAGCACAATTGGGTGAGGCAGGCTCATTGAACGAATTGAAAGTGCGTTTATTTCCTTTATCATTAACTGGTACCGCATTTTCATGGTTTTCTTCTTCTCCAGGCAGCTAGAGCAGAAGTTTCATGATCACTTTTATAGCGGCGACAATGAACTCAAGTTGTCACATCTAACATCGGTTAAGCAGAAGCATGATGAATCGGTCTCCGATTACGTCAAGAGATTTAGAGAAACAAAAAACCGGTGTTTTAGTTTGGTGATAACCGAGAGAGACTTGGCAGACCTAGTGCTGAGTGGTTTGAGAACTCCCATTAGAGAAAAGCTGGAAGGTTATGAGTTCTTAAATATCAACCAAGTCTTACAAAGGGCTTTGGCTCAGGAAAGCCGAAGCAAAGATCTCAAAGAAGCGCATAGATACAAAGCCGATCGTCCAAAGATGAATATGGTGGAATATGATAGTGATCACTCGGACGATGAGGGTGATGTTTTTGCTTCTGAATTTGTTTGGACATCTAAGGCCAAACCCTTTACTTGCAATGATCTGAAACCGATTCATAAGAATCGTTATGAAGAGATGAAGTTTACTTTCAACATTGCTAAGTGTGATAGAGTATTTGATGCTTTGTTGCAGGCTAAGATTATTCGAATATCTCATACTTTACCGCCGTTTGAAGAGCTAAAATGGCGTGCTTATTGCAAGTATCATAATTCTTTTTCTCATGCTACTAAAGATTGCAATGTTTTTCGACGACAGATACAACCGGCCATTAATGACGGACGCTTGAACTTTTCTGAGATGCAAGTTGATAAACTGCCTTTTCCAATGAATACCATGGATTTGGAGGGGAAGAAGCTACTCATTCGGCCGGAGGTAGCCAAATCTGCTAATAAAGCTAATGTCATTGTCGGTGAGCCCAGGAAAGACAAGGAGGACAACAAGGTCTTGGGGAGACAGGTTGTGCTTGATAAGCAACCCGATGGCAAGGAAGTGATCAAAATCACCATCAAGAATCCTACACTCGGGGGGCAACCGCAAGTGCAAGAAAATACTCATGTTAAATTTGTCAAGCCCAAGAGTCCAGAAGTTGGCAAGTGGAAGAAGAATGAAGCTAAAGTGCAGCGCAAGCGGATCAAGCCAACTTTTGATATGTTGATGTCCAAGTATGTAACCAGTCGGCCGGTTCTAGTTCAATCGACCGACTCATCTGAAATGACCAAGGTCACCATCAGCTGATATGTTCAGTCGGTATACAAAACCGAGTGGACCAAAGGCGCAGTTTTCAGAAGTGCAGAGGCAATCTGTGTGGGATCGACTTGATTACTCATATAATGGCCGACTCAACATCAGTGACTATCAGTCGGCTGGTCAAAATATGCGACCGAGTGGAAATTATCCGAGTGTAAGGATGCACCCAGGTGGAAGCTATCCGAGTGAAAAAATGTGGCCAAGTAGATTCCATCCGACTGGATTCCATTTGAGTGAATTCTATCCGAGTGACATCCATCCGAGTGGATTCCATCAGAGTAAAAAGCTGCGCCCGAGTGGAAATTTCATGCATCTGGAAAGTCGAAAAGAATGGCGTGTTAAGTCACCAAGTGTTGCAGCAGTTGAGTCGGGAAAAAGCAAGGAGAAAACGGATGCCGACTCACTTATCTTGGGCACCAAAACATTTGCCATACAGCAGCCAATTGTGCATAGCAAACCAGCTGAGCCGATACTTTCTATTTCGCCAAAGCACTCGGCTAATGACCATGAAGCAAGCGCCAGCCGAGTAAAAACGAGAGATCCTAAATACACTCAGCCAAAGTGGTGTCCTCCAGGGCTAACAAAGACACAGAAGAGGAAGCTACAGAGGTTAAGGAGCCAAGAGATGGCAAAACAAGAGGCTGAGAAGCAAAGGGATAAGTTGTTCAATGACACTTGGCCTATGGTACCTACAAAACAAGTGTGGAGGCCCAAGCAAATACGAGATACAGTGGCCTCTACGCCTATCACAGCAGCACCTACACTACCAAAAAAGGATGACGCAATCATTGCATCGTCTACGTTACCTATTGCTTCCTCTTCACTCGGACAAATTTCTGAATCGGTGGATGCACTTGAGGAGGAGGCTGATATGTTCGACTATGAGTCTACACCGGTTCATGAAGGTATGGATATCAATATGGTGTATTACTTGCCAGCTGAGTTTCGTGCTGTAGAAGGGGAGGTGGCTCAGCTGGATTTTGGCCCTAAAAACACGATATTCGAGAAGCCAAAAGAACCAATAACGCATCTGAAACCATTATATCTCAGAGGTCATATCAATGGGTCGCCGTTCACTCGGATGCTTGTTGATGGTGGTGCTGTGGTAAATCTTATGCCCTATCCGGTCTTCAAGAAATTGGGTTTGCCTGATGAAGAATTGATCAAGACCAATATGGTGCTTAACGGGTTTGAAGGCAAAGAGAAAACTGAAGCCAAAGGTGTGATGTATGTGGAGCTTACAGTCAGAAGCAAAACTTTGGCTACTGCATTCTTTGTCGCTGAGGTGCAAGGTAACTACAACGTCATACTAGGCCGTGATTGGGTTCATGCAAACCAGTGCGTGCCATCCACTATGCACCAGTTTTTGATTCAGTGGGTTGATGATGAAGTGGAAGTCATTCATGCGGATAACTCGGCCTGTGTTGCTTTGGCCGATGCATCGGTGGATTGGCAACATCCCAATGCTACTTGCTTGACGGGACGTGACTTATCAGAGTTTGATTTTCTCAGCGCAACCAAGAATGGTTCTGTGCCCGTCTCTTTAAAGCCGACTGAATGCAATCGGCTCCAAGGTATGATATGTTTAAATGGATTCTAGCTCTGAGTGGTTACAAAAACGTCTTGTGAAATATCGGTCCAGCGAGAACGATATGTATGAGTCTATAGAGGAGTTGGGTGACATGGATAAACTTGGACAAGGTTTTACGTCGGCCGATCCATTAGAAGAGGTAGATATTGGAGATGGTTCAGTCACTCGACCGACATTTATAAACAAAAACTTGAAAGCCGATTGTAAAGCTAAGTTAATCGAGCTATTGAAAGAATATGTTTGTTGCTTTGCATGGGAATATCATGAGATGCCAGGGTTAAGCCAAGAGCTAGTGGAGCATCGGTTGCCTATAAAGGCCGGTTTTAGACCTTATAAACAGTCGGCTAGAAAATTTAATCCGAAAACATATGACCGGATCAAGGAAGAGATCGGTCGACTGCTTGAAGCTAATTTCATTCGACCTTGCAGGTACGCCGAGTGGATTTCTAACATTGTCCCAGTAGAGAAGAAAGGATCCGGCAAGTTGAGGGTGTGCATTGATTTCAGAGATTTGAATAGGGCTACACCCAAAGATGAGTATCCTATGCCAATAGCCGATATGCTTATTAATGATGCTTCTGGGCATAAGGTTATTAGCTTTCTAGATGGTAATGCCGGATACAATCAAATTTTTATGGCCGAAGAGGACATGTACAAGACTGCTTTTCGATGCCCTGGTTTCGTTGGTTTATACGAGTGGACAGTGATGACATTCGGATTAAAAATTGCTGGAGCCACATATCAAAGAGCTATGAATTTGATTTTCCATGATTTACTCAGTATCATACTTGAAGTTTATATTGATGATATTGTTGTCAAATCGGATGCTTTTGAATCTCACTTGGCCGATTTGCGTTTAGCTTTTGAAAGAATGAAAAAGTATGGACTGAAGATGAATACTTTGAAGTGTGCTTTTGGCGTGTCAGCTGGCAAGTTTTTGGGTTTCATTATTCATGAAGATGGCATAGAGATTGATCCTGAGAAGATAGAGGCTATACAGAAAGTGGAGGCTCCAACATGCAAGAGAGATATGCAAAAGTTCCTTGGCAAGGTCAATTATTTGAGAAGGTTCATAGCTAATCTGTCAGGGAAAGTTGATGCATTCACTCCTATCCTTTGATCAAAGGATGATGCTGATTTCACTTGGGGGGCAAAACAGCAAGAAGCATTTGATATGATCAAGAATTATTTGTGCACTCCTCCGGTGATGAGAGCACCCAAGCATAGGGAACCCTTCAGACTTTACATTGCAGCAGAGGAAGAAGTTATTGGTGCTGTTCTAACTCAAGAGACCGAAGGAAAAGAGCATGCCATCACTTATTTGAGCCGCCGCTTATTGGATGCAGAGACAAGGTGTACATTTGTTGAGAAATTATGTCTATGCTTATATTATGCTTGCACAAAACTGAGACATTATTTAGTGCCGAGTGCTTGTGTAGTAGCTTGTCAAACCGATGTCATTAAATACATGTTGCATAGGCCAATTCTTAGTGGTAGAATTGGCAAGTGGGCTTATGCTTTGATTGAATATGATTTGGCTTATGAATCTCTAAAGTCCATGAAAGGCCAAATTGTTGCTAATTTCATTGTTGAACATCGATTAATGACAAGCATGATGTTGATATGAACCTTATTTCATTAGTACCATGGAGATTATACTTTGATGGGTCAGTTTGTAGCAATGGCCAAGGTGTTGGTATTGTTTATATATCTCCTCATGGTGCTGTTTTTGAAGCCTCATGCCGGTTAGAATATTTTTGCACAAACAATCAAGCCGAATATGAAGCATGGTTATTCAGCCTAGAGATGTTACTTGCTATAGGTGTTACACATATTGAGGCTTATGGTGATTCGTTACTAGTGGTACAGCAAATATCCAAAGTCTTTCAGTGTTTGGATGAATCACTTAATGTTTATCTTGATAAATGTCTAGATATAATCTCTACTTTGGATTGTTTTAGCATTGCACATATATCTAGACATGACAACTGGAAAGAAAATGAGTTGGTACAACAAGCATCTGGATACCATGTTGATCATGGCATGTTTCATATTTCTCAAAATCCGATGGCTTGTCTTACCAGTATAGAAGAGGCCGAACCAGAACCCACTGGTTCGGTCATTAACAAAAAATCTAGTGCAGGTGACAATTCTGACTGGAGGAAGCCCATTGTTGCTTACTTGCGTAATCCGAGTGAAAGGGTGGACAGGGCTGTTCGGCGTATGGCTTTTAAATATACTATGAGGGATGATGATCTTTATCGCCGAACAGTTGATGATGTTCTTTTAAAGTGCTTGGATGAGGACCAAGCATGAGTTGCTATGGGAGAGGTACATGAAGGCATTTGTGGTACTCACCAGTCGGCTCCCAAGATGAAATGGTTATTATGACGTGTTGGGTTTTATTGGCCGACCATGATTAATGATTGCTTCAGATATTATAAAGGGTGCGAAGCTTGTCAAAAATTTGGTGATATTCAATTGGCTCCCGCTGCTATGTTGCATCCTATTATCAAGCCGTGGCCTTTCAGAGGATGGGGTTTAGACTTTATTGGGCAAATCCATCCGTCTTCTTCAAAGGGGCATCAGTTCGTATTGGTGGCAACTGATTATTTCACTAAGTGGTCTGAAGCAGTACCTCTCAAGAACATGACGCATACGGAGGTAATTAAATTCATAACCGAGCACATTATTCATAGATTCGGTATTCCTCAAACGTTAACTACAGATCAAGGTTCATCTTTTATGTCACACCAAGTCAGAGAGTTTGCCGAATCTTATAACATAAAGTTGCTCAATTCCTCCCCATATTATGCCCAAGCTAATGGACAAGCTGATTCTAGCAATAAAATTTTAATCAAGCTCATCAAGAAGAAGATTGAGGATAATCCAAGGAGATGGCATGACTTGTTGTCTGAGGCATTATGGGCACATCGAATCTCAAGGCATGGTGCTACGAAAGTGACTCCATATGAGCTAGTATATGGTCAGGAGGTTGTTTTACCAGTGGAAGTAAATTTGAATGCTTTGAGAATAGCCAAACAAAATGATTTATCGGCAATAGACTTCTACAACTTGATGATGGACAACATTGATGAGGTTGCTGATAAACATTTGGCTGCTTTGAATGCCATAGAGAGAGATAAGTTGAGGGTGGCAAGGGCTTACAATAAGAAGGTCAAGTTGAAGAATTTTCAAGTTGGTGATCTCGTCTGGAAAGTGATTCTACCGATTGGTTCAAGAGATAGAAAATTCGGGAAGTGGTCTCCAAGTTGGGAAGGTCCTTTTAGGATTACAAGAGTTGTTCCCGGAAATTCATATTTGGTGGAATCAATACAGGGGGCATTGTTACCTCGAGCTCTCAATGGCAAATATTTGAAGAAGTACCACCCGAGTGTGTGGCAGGAAGCCTAAGTGGGCAACGGCCGATATACGATTATCGCCCTTAGCACAAAGATGGCCGATAAATAATTATCGCCCTGAGAAAAATAAATGGCCGATGGGGTGTTGACATCGTCCTTAGAACAAACATGGTGCAAATTATTTTTCGGCATGCAAGCTTTGCCGAAAAACAGGGGGGGCCTGTGTTGACACCTGATTTTGGCACAATGCAGAATGCAATGGAGATGGCCTCAAATGACAAAATATTCTAAATGAGAAATTTCACATTACCGAGTGGAACAACTTTCATGTTTGGACCATAATCATTCGGCATCATATCAAAGACCAAAACTACACTCTGATTGTCATGTTTAGGTGTTCTGAGTGCTTTTTGGTCAAGTACGCATCCAGGAAAATCTCGGATGAAGGAATGCTCTACATTAATTGTCTTCGTCTCGTCGAATCGGTCGATTTTGATATAAAAATCATCTCAATCCAAGTTCGTATGCAAAAGTTAGAGCTATCTGGATGCAGCCCTGTCAAGAGGCGAAATATGACGCGGAAGACCAGACATGTCTTGGCAAGTGTCTGATGTAATGCGTGAGTCTTTTGGCCCAGAAGATGGCCTCGAATCGGAAAACGTTCAATACGAAAGTTTTTCGTCTCGTCAAAATGGTCAACTTTTCTTTTGGACACATTTTCATCCGAGGTCGTTTACTGCCTCAAAAACCTTGCCGGGGAAAGCTTGCCGCCGTGAACAGTAACCTTGCTGGGGAAAGCTTGCCGCCGTGAACAGTAACCTTGCCGGGGAAAGCTTGCCGCCGTGAACAGTAACCTTGCTGGGGGAGAACTTGCCGCCGTGAACAGTAACCTGCCGGGGAAAGCTTGCTACCGTGAACAGTAGAAACTGTCGAGGCCAATCCGACCAGATGCTGAAGATGGGCTCAAATACTTATCTAGATGGCTTCGAATGAAGAAGTGTTCAACACAGGAATTGTTCGTAACGTCGAAACGGTCAACTTTGCTTTTTGAGCCATCATCATCCGACGTACTATACGACCTGCAGAGACGCTGCAAGAGTCGGACGGTCCAGTCAGCTACATGAACGAGTCCGACTCGAAATTAGAGATGACCCCGTGGAGTATTCAAGATGGCCTTATTTGGAAAAGTGATCAACATACGGATTGTTGGCCTCGTCGAAGCACACATAATTGATATTTGAACCGTCTCCATCGGAAGTCATATGCAGATTCCACAGCCCACGCAAGGAGCAAGACAGAAGATTGGACCAGATTCGGGCTGAATCCGAGTGGGACCGGAACTAGGATTCTAGGACGTGAATTGATGCAATTTTCTTGTAAGGAAAGCCTAGATAAATCCTTTGCTTGTAAGGGAAGTCCAGCCGCCTCTTATATATGTTGGGGGTGACAGCCGATTGAACAACACACAATCGAACAAATCAATATACTACTTTTTCATATATGTTTTATCTCTCCATCGTTTTTCTATCTCGTTCTTCGCTGTTCTTTGTGTTTGAGAGCTGCGAATTCCGAGGCTCTAGGGGTGAGCGAATCAACCTAGGGCAGCCCATAGAGGCCGCACTCCCTGACGGGGTCCCTTCCGGCGGTGTGGGGTTTTCGGGTCTGCAAAAGCACCCGTCGACTGTCTTGCGTATCGCGCTGTCGGCCGGGTCTCCTTCGGCGTGAGCTGCGGTGCATCACCCCCGGCGTCGAGGGTACACGTGACGTGTTCGTGTGTCAACAAGAATGTCATGCAGTTGCGTTTCGGCCCGCCTAGGATGAAAAGCCCATTTTCTGTCATGATTTTTTATCATAGAAGTAGGAGACCACCACATCTATGATGATACCGGGTTTTGTCTCAATTATCGTCATAGAAGTGTCATAAGCATGACAGAAAAAATTCTGCCCAAAATGTCATGGATGTGTCTTTTCTTGTAGTGTAGGCAGACGGGTGCGACGACCTCAATGTTGACGAGTCCGCACTCGGTGTTGGCGGGTGCCTACCCTTCGAGATTGACTGCCCTGCCTTTACACGAGAGCTGCGGCAAGTCTGTTGGCCGTCCGTTCGCACATTCAAGCCAGAGATACCTGAGAAGTACGATGGGAGGCTGAACCCGGCAGAGTTCCTGAGCATCTATACCATCGCTGTTTAGGCTGCTGCGGGCAGGGATGAGAAGGTGTTGGCCAACTACTTCCCTTTGGCTCTCAAGTCCAATGTGAGGTCTTCGCTGATGCAGCTGCCAGAGAACTCCATTTCATCATGGGTAGACCTGTGCCATGAGTTCATCGGCGCCTTCAATGGTGGCCACCAAGAGCCCGGCAGGCCCAGTGACCTGCAGCTTCTCCAACAGAAGGAAGGAGAAACCCTCCTTAAGTATTTGCAGAGATTCAATAAAGTTCATAGAAATATTCCAAATATCCATCCAGCAGCTGTCATAGCATCTTTCCAGTCTAATGTGCGCAACCGCTGCATTCGTTCCAAAATGAACATGCGGTTGCCCAAGACTATGAAAGAACTATATACACTAGTGGAGAAATGTGCCCGGATGGAAGAAGGAAGGAAGTTGCCCGGAGAGGAAGATTGCATTAATGTTGATTCAGAGGATGAGGATGAATCAACCAGTCAGAGGAAGGGGAAGAAGCATAGTAAGAAGCCAAGAGACAAGGCAGTGATGACTGTGGAAGGTTCAGGCACACCTAGTACCGACAAGAAGGCCACGGCTGAGGCCCCAGGCAAGGAAGCTGCTGCGTGCACTGCCTGTTGGGAGGCCGCTGTCGCGGAAAAAATTGGGAAAGGTGATGGGCTGTACTGCAAGATCCATCGGACCAAAGGCCACGACCTTCAGGAGTGTTATCAGGTTGAGCAGCTTGTCAAGAGATAGAGGGTAGAATATGATACGTGTGACAAGAAGAAAGGTCAGAATGCTGCTGGCGGTAAGGGCCAAGGCGGTGAAGCAAATGGCCCCGGCAAACCCTTTTGGAATCAAGAAAGCCCGCCAGGGGCCTAGAGAAGGAAACCAGTGATGATCCTAGTGATGGAGGGGATGAAGAGGAAACTAGTGAGTAGGAATTTCAAAAGGCCACTGACGCCCTATCCATTGATGGAGGTGCATCTTTGCACACCTCTCATCGCCAACTCAAGCGATGGACATGAGAGATCAATGTTGTGGAACCAGCTGTCAGGACCCCGATCCTAAGTCACACCGATCTAGCATGTAACACATAATATCACTTTGCGGCCTCACGCAGGGTATTCCCACGGGTGCCACCTTACCTGGCCCGGGACCGTTTGCGCCTTTTGGCTCACGTATATGATAGTGTCGCTAGCATGCATATGACAAAGAACCTGGGCCGACTTGGCTAGTCGTGAACCCAAAGCGGCATTAACCCATGGGGACAGGCATACATGAATCAACCTCGAGCATGTCAGTCAACAGCGTGTGAATCCGGGCTGTAGCACTGTGCTAACAGGACTCCGGTAACCCGGGCTGTAGCAGGCTAGGCAGGACTCCGGATGTCACCGCGTGACATTTCCCCGAAGGGACAGACACAGGAACGAAGTGAAACGCATGCCGGCCAGTCAAGTGTCCTGAGCAGTAGTGCCGGGCTAGCAGGACTCCGGTGAACCGGGCTGTAGCGGACTACTATGGCTCATGGAAGCATTAGACTACATTTCCCCATAAAAGAGGCTGCCAAGGATAAACAACTAGATTGTCGGATCCCACACATACCAAGCATTTCAATCATACACACAATATGCTTGATATGTGTAAATACAACATGGCATCACAACATAACTCTACAACTCAAGTATTTATTCATTAGGCTCCGAGGAGCGAGATATTACAAACATGGGTCTCACGACCCAACATTCAGAGCATACAAGTCAAAACACATGCGGAAGCTTAACATGTCTGAGTACAGACATCTACAAATGAAAAAGGCTGAGAAGCCTGACTATCTACAAGACCCTCCCAAGGTACAAGATCGTAGCTGAGGTAACGAGCTAAATGTCAAAGTCCAAGCGGAACTACTAGCGGTACTGAAGTCTCTCTGCAAAACATAAATTAAGCAAACGTGAGTACAAATGTACCCAGCAAGACTTACATCAGAACTAACTACATATGCATCAGTATCAACAAAGGGGGTGGTGGAGTTTAACTGCAGCAGGCCAGCTTTGATTCGGTGGCTATCCTGGACTACGACTGCAAGTAACTCTTTGAGGTGGCGCACACGAGTCCACAAATTCACCATACCAATACACCACTATGGATCCGCTCCCGTCTCCCTGGGAGAACGCCATCCATAGCACTCACCCTTATCTTGCGCATTTTAAAGTATCCACTTTCGCTTGTCTATGAACTATGCAAGGGGTCCAAGTTTCCATATCCGAGGAATCCGGCTATTCAAATAGATAATGATAACCCTGCAAGGGTGTACTTCTTCACACACGCTCTCGCCACTTATCGCCCCGTACACGTCATGTACCTCGGCAACCTTCAAGCGGAAGCCGGGCGAGGGAGTCGGCCACGACCTGACTAACCAACAAGTCTCTAGTCCAGGTTTATTGCCTATTCGGGTTCCATCCGCAAGGAGATCCGGCCGGGGTGTCGCTCACGGCCACAAACGATGTGTGCAAGGTTCCCAAGCCCACCATCCGGGTGCCACTTGGTACACCGTGCCACTGTGCCTAGTCTGTCCCAAGCCCACCTGTACCGGGTGCCACTTGGTAGACTACTAACACTACCTACAACCACCAGAAACTAGTTGCAACTCCTGGACAGAGATCGAGTTGATTAATAAGCCGAGAGGGGACGAGTTACCGGAACCCAATGTGTGGTAGTAACTGTTCATGGATCACAAACACGGAACTCAGTTCCTGAGAACGGCTGCAATGAGACAACCCACCATGTACTCCTACATGGCCTCTCACCGCTACCTTTACCAAATCATGTTCACACACTTAGCTCTCACACAGTAGGACATGTTCATCACCCTTCCAATTCATCTCCGATGAACCAGACCTGACTCAACTCTAAGAAGTAGCAGGCATGACAAACAAGCATTAATGAGTAGGCACATCAGGGCTCAAACAACTCCTACTCATGCTAGTGGGTTTCATCTATTTACTGTGGCAATGACAGGTCATGCAGAGGAAAGGGGTTCAACTACCGCAGCATGTAACAGTTGAATCGGTGTTGTCCTAATGCAGTAAAAGAGAGCAGGAGCGAGAGAGTGGAATTGTATTGGAATGAACAAGGGGTTTTTTTCTTGCCTGGCACTTCTGAAGATAGTATATCTCTTCATCGGTGTCATCGATCACGTCGTCGGAAACATCGTCTACTAAGAGGGAACAACCACCGGAAAACACAAAAGGAAACACAATCAATGCAATGCACATTCATATGAATGATATGTCATATTAAAGTACTGAATTAACCTAGTGCAACAGTTAGTCATATTCATTGAAGTGGAATTCAAACCTATAGCAAATTCCAACTCCAAAACTAATTGCCATTTATTCCATAATCATGAATTGTCCTATTCAGTGAGGTTAACTTGTTCAAACATGCATGAAAGTGCCATAAACAGATTCTTTGGATTTTTCTGATCATTTTTCATATATAACTTATTTCAATCTGAGTTATAGATTATTTCCTATGATTTTTTGAAGTTTTAAACATTTTCTGGAATTTGCTGAAATAAAAGAACACCAGAAGAGCTTTATTGCATCAGCATGGCAGCAGCATGACGTCAGTAGGTCAACCTGGGCTGTTCCAGGTCAAACCTGACGTGTGGGGTCCACACGTCGGTGACACAGTGGCTAAACCCGGTCAAACCCAATGCTGACTTGGTTTGACCCTACGGTAGGGCCCGCTGTTAGTCGCTGTTAGAGTGATTAGCTGGTTGGGTTAGCGCCTAATGACGTCCACATCATCAGTCGCCGGAGTTTCGCCGGCGACGACCATTTCGCACGGCGGAGAACGACGGGATTCCGCTACAGCCCACGGTTTGAGGCGGGGTTTGCTCCTACTTGCTCCTGGGAGCGAGCTACGTCGACCAGTGGTGGTGGTCGGAGCTGCGGTGGCTAGAACCAACGGCAGCGATCAAAACGGCGGCGACCGGAGCTACGGTTCGAGCGGGGCGAGGCCACAGAGGACGGAAGGGCTGGCTAAGGGGCTCACCGAGATCCTGAAGATACTAGGAGCACAGTGCCGCGCTTGGTTTCAGGCCTCAGTGGCTGCGGTGACGGCGGCGACATCGCCGGCGGCGTGCAGTTCTCGGCCAAGACGGGGCTATGGCCTAGAGGTCGAAAACGACTAGGGGAAAAGGGGGAAACGACTCGGGGCTCACTGTGGTGACGTAGGGATGGCCAGCGTGCTCGGGGAAGCGTCGGAGGAGGCGAATCGACCAACGAAGTCCGGCAAGCAGAAGCAGTGGTGACGAGCTCGAAGACGACGGCATGGTGATCCTTGGCTTGCGTGGCTTGGCGAGGAGAAACAGGGGCACCAGGCGGAGCTCAGGGGCGCATCGGAGAGGCTCAAAGATGGCTGTGGCCGTGGGGGAGCTCGTCGGCGGCGATGGCTCGTTCGGTCGCGCATGTGAGAGAGAGACGGAGAAGGGGACGAGGGCGAGGGAGAGTGCGAGAGCGTCAAGGGGGTCCAAGGGGGTAGCGTGGCGTCGCAGAGGGAGTCCAGGGCGACGAGGGGCAGCCAGGCAGGCAGCTGCCAGCATGGCACACCACGGCGCCGTGGCTGGCTTCTCCTCTGCCTTCTGGCGAGAGGAGGAAGACAACTGGCAGGGGGGTGGCTGGGCTGGGCCGGCTTCAACAGCAGGCCGCACAGGTGGGTGGGCTGAGGTAAGTGCCAGGTTAGTCCTTCTCTCTCTCTCTCTTTTATTTAGTTTCTGTTTTCTATTTTCTTATTTTGTTTTGGTTTAGTAAAATACTAAACCATTTAATAAAATCCTGGAAATAATTAGGGGTGCTGTCTAAGTTATTCTAATGACCCATAAAAAGTTCCAGCATTTTTGGAGCACTTAAAATATATATATAGCATTTAAATAGCTCCAAATCAAATATGTTTGAATTAATTCAAAGCCCAAAGATGTCCTGCAAAAATGTAAACCATTTTTTGGTAGATGCTTCCACCTCAATCCAAAAATGTTTAACATTTTTAGAGGGCATTTTGAGTGCAATGGAAAAGATTTTATTTTGACCCTAGTTGGATTCATTTGGTGCTAGGGTTTAAGCATCCCCATTTCAAGATTAATTGAAAATGAAAATGATGCATGGATGCAATGCCAATAATTATAAAAGATTTCTAGGGCTCTGACACCAGCGCCAGAGGCCCGGAAGCCGCTCATGTGGTCCCGCACACCAATCATCTTTGATGAGGAGGATCACCCTTTCCACACCCCGACGGTAGGGTGTTTGCTGTTGTTGGTCTCCCCGACAATTCGCAACCTCAAGGTCTCAAAGATGTTAGTGGATGGCGGGGCCGGGTTGAATTTGATTTCCCCGGTAGTAATCAGGAAGCTTCAGATAGCAGAATAGGATATAGAGACCAGCGGCATGTTTCAAGGAGTTAACCCCGACATGAGTCATCCTAAGGGGAAGATCACGTTTCGGTGACGTTTGGGGGAGAGCTGAACTTTTGGACTAAGAAGATTGCGCTTGATCTGGTTGATCTCCCCCTGCCGTACAATGGGATTCTTGGACGACCAATCCTGGCCAAGTTCATGGCAGCATCCCACTATGCTTACAACACCATGAAAATGCCTGGGCCACTGGGAGTCCTCACTATCCCGTCATATGAGAAGGATGCAATTATTTGTGTGGACAAGTTGTATCGGGACGCAGTCGCAGCAGAGGTTGCGACGGCAGCAGTTCCCGCCAAGTAAAGCAAAGGGAAGAAGAGGGACTATAGGACCTCTGGCGAGGAGGCCGGGAAGAGTGCCCCTCCAAGTTCACGGCACCCGTTGACGACGTGCCAGAGTGTTCAAACAGCAAGAGATCCAAGGTTGTTGCACCCCAAGTGAAAAAGGTCCCGACAGGGCTGGTTGGCGTTGATGGTACTTTCACTATCAGTGCCACCTAAGGGAGTCCTGGACTAAGGGGTCCTCGGGCATCCGGCCTATTATCCTTTGGGCCGGACTGATGGGCTGTGAAGACATGAAGGCCGAAGACTGCATCGTTTCCGGATTGGACTCAACTTAGCGTGGAAGGCAAGCTTAGCGATCGAAGATTCCTTCTTATGTAACCGACTCCATGTAAACCCTAGATCCCCCCGGTGTCTATATAAACCGAAGGGGGTAGTCCGGAAAGGATATCACATATACTCATTACCATACCCACATAGGCTAGACTTCTAGGGTTTAGCCATTACGATCTCGTGGTAGATCCACTCTTGTAACACTCATATTCATCAATATCAATCAAGCAGGACGTAGGGTTTTACCTCCATAGAGAGGGCCCGAACCTAGGTAAACATCGTGTCCCCCATCTCCTATTACCATCGATCCTAGACGCACAGTTCGGGACCCCCTACCCAAGATCCGCCGGTTTTGACACCGACATTGGTGCTTTCATTGAGAGTTCCACTGTCCCGCCAGCAAAGGGCTCGCTGGCACCTTCGATCTCTAGTAATGGCGTTCTCCAGGGAGAAACCTTCCTCCCCGGACAGATCTTCGTATTTGGCGGCTTCGTACTCCAGGCCAACTCGCTTGGCCATCTGGAGCAGATCGACAGCTACGCCCCTGGCCATCAGGTCCGATTCGGGAGCTAGAATTACGTTGCGGACATCCATGGAGACTTGATCTTCGACGGATTCGAGATTGGGACAACCGCTCCCCATCGCCCCGATGAACATGGCTTAAACCTGTCATCAGGCCGCATCCAGGAGATAGCTCATGTAGCAGCTCCAGCCTCAAATCCGAAGCAATTCAATTCGTCCGAAGATGGGAAGCTCAACCCCATCACGGGGACCACCAATTCCGCGGCGCTGGAGCCACACGCGGATTCCACCTTGTACGGTATCTGCATCAATGGAACCCCGGACTCGCCTCCAATGTTGAGCTCCGAACCCTGCGAGCCTGCGTACGCCGAACTCAATCGGTTATCAATCTTCAAGTTCAGCACCGCAGATGTCTTCCAACACTCGCCCTTGGGCGACATACTAAATTCTCTAAAAACCTATCCCTGGCAGGCAACCCATCTCTGAACTATTTTCAGTTCGAACTTGTGGCAGGCAACGGAGAATTTTGCTTCCCACCCGCCACCCACTTCATAGCCACTGTTAAAGATGTAACCAACACACCCGATCCCCGCGCCGGAGACATCAACGGTATGGACGATGATGAGGGGCAAGGCCAAAACTTACTACCCGCTAGACACGGGATAGGCACTTCCTGGTATGGCGTGTGTATGATAGACACACCTTACGGCGCTCTCGACGATGAGAAGGAGAATCCGGTCGAGGATAAATCGCCTGGTACACAGCCCGGACATCGGCGCCCTGGGCCTCATCGCCCAAGAGAAGACACTGCTAGCAGCAGAGAAGATGATACTCTGGAAAATGAAGACCATGCTGAAGTAGAATCCGAACAGGAGGAACAGGAAGACGAGCAAGACAACCCTGACGAACAAGCCACATGTGGGGACTCGGAGGACCGCAACTATTTCCTCCTCTCCGAGGAGGAGGAGATCCTCGGCAACGAGGATTTTACCACGCCAAAGGAACCTCTCAAGCAGGAGCGCTTTAAGCGCCGGCTTATAGCCACTGCAAGGAGCTTAAGAAAGAAGCAGTTGTAGCTTCAAGCAAGCCAAGACTTGCTCAATGATAGATGGACCGAGGTCTTGGCCGCCGAAGAATACGGCCTTAGCAGCCAGACAAAAAGCCACCCCGAGAGTAGGTGGCTCCCTCAATACAATGGCAGGGCAATGGAGCCAATACCACCATTGAATAATGCGGCGGGGCGATCACAGTTCGGTCCAGACAAAGCAATAGCCCAAGCAGAGCACCATACCAACCCATCCGGCATGGAGAGTAGAGTAGGACGCACAAGATCGATGTGCAGATCACAAAGATATACCCCGACCGACAACGATGGTCGCCTATTCGGACACTATATAGCTGGCCACGCCTGGTCCGAGCACCATAACGGAGCCTGCCGGAGGTACTTCATAGTGTGGCCCAACATCGAGGAGCCGCACACCCCCTCTGCTTCATGGACGAAGTAATGGAACATGAGTTTCCGGACGGGTTTAAACCCATTAACATCGAATCATATGATGGGACAACAGACCCCGCGGTATGGATCAAGGATTATCTCCTCCATATCCACATGGCCCGCGGAGACGACCTCCACGCCATTAAATACATACCTCTCAAGCTTAAAGGGCCAGCCCGATACTGGCTAA
The DNA here is from genome assembly GCF_018294505.1 of Triticum aestivum. Lineage (NCBI taxonomy): Eukaryota > Viridiplantae > Streptophyta > Magnoliopsida > Poales > Poaceae > Triticum > Triticum aestivum. Next base: position 487,296,605 of record NC_057797.1, read on the forward strand.
ACAGTATGCCAGAAAATTCTATTGGAAACTGGGAAGATTTGGAAGACGTCTTTCGAGACAATTTCCAGGGAACATATGTCCGGCCATTATGCGCCGATGACTTAAGTCACATTGTCCAGGAGCCCGGCGAGTCAGCTAGGGAACTCTGGACCATGTTCTTAGTCAAAAAGAACCAAATTGTCGACTGTCCAGACGCAGAAGCCCTCGCGGCCTTCAAACATAGCGTCCGGGATGAATGGATCACGCGTCACCTCGGCCAGGAAGGACCCAAATCCATGACAGCCCTCACCGCTCTAATGAACCGCTTCTGCACGGGAGAAGACAACTGGCTCGCTCGTAAAAGCAACGATTCCAGCATCCGGGGCAATTCCGAAATCCAAGATGGCAACGGCAAGCCATGATGAACCGAACATAACAACATACGCGACACAACGGTGAATGCCCGATTTTACAATCTGAAGCATGGTCAACGGAAGAAGCCACCAAAGGCAAACCAGGACGGACCATCCACCCTTGATAGGATATTGGACTGACCTTGTCAGATTCATGGTCTCCCTGATAGGCCAGCTAATCATACAAACCGTAACTGTTGGGTCTTCAAGCAGGCAGGCAAGCTTAATGCTGATCACAAGGGGAGGAGACCACCGGGTGTCAAAGACGACGGATCGGCTCACTAGCAGAACACCAGGGGCCAAAAAAAGTTCCCCTTCGACGTTTGACCACCCCTGGAACGCAAATAGCAGTTCGGCTACCGCCACCCACCTACAGTACTGGTGAAATTGGCACCACGCGCACATCACTACGCACTCAAGATACCATGGGCATCGGCGCAAGCACAACACAGACAACCCTACAAGCATCCCCGTAATGTTTTTTATATGTTTTTCTCATTTTTTCTGTATCATGTTTAAAGAACAGGTGACCAACTGGAAAGCATATACAGCGGACTCTATCGGAGTTTGGATGCATACACTCACCTAAGGGGTTACTTCCGTTAAGGATCCCACCCCCCGATGATGGGCTACGCAGACGTGCGACAGGAGGTCCAAAATTACCTTTTTTAGACCGCACTCTTTACTCCGAGCCTGTACTATGCCCCTTTTCCTCCGATCCCGACCACGAGCATGTCAAATAGCCGGGTCCGTGGTTTCTTTTTTTATACATATACATAAATTTATCATTGGCACATCGCCCCATTCTCAGTAAGCCTCACCCGATCCAAACTCTCATGCCCCTTCAACAATAAAGTACTGCCTGAACGACTGCTTTGTAGACGTGCCTCGGCACACCTTGCCAAGGGCTCGGCATGTGAACGAATGAGTTGCCAGTAAAATTCTGAACAACTCTATAGCGTACTTCAGCGTCGCAAGTTTAGCCTTATATGCATCAGCTCCGAATCATTGTCTTCGGTCAATAGTTGGGTTGCCCGGCTCTTGTGTTTGCTACCCTACGTTCCGCTCTATCGGCTAGGGTAGTAAAGGGAGAACTACTACGATTGTGCCCTGGCCAAGACCGGATGAGCACCTTAGTATAGAAAGCCAAAAACTGACACTCATGATGCGGCGAGAGCTGGTCAACCACTTGACGACTTATTGGAATCTTTAGCGATTCTCCGTGTAATACGAGGCATCTTTTTTAGATCAGATATGTAAGGCACCACACGCTGCATACACACCAGGGGCTATGTCATAGCCCCACCATAAAACTCCTATGGTTAAGTGAAAGTGTTAACGCCTTATAGTCCAATTGCCTGGTTCGCCGCATTATCACCTCCTTCATGGACCAAGCGTTGGATAAAGAGTGATTAAATGCTTTTCCGAACACCCCCGTACTTCTACTAGGGGGTTGAAGCTGACGACTGGAAAACTTTCAGATTATATTAAAACAACCGCATAGGAGGAATTCAAGCTTTTCGAGCAAAATATAAATAGATTAACTATAAATTTGTCTTTTACAATCATCATACACCTCACTCGAACATTATGTTCTTCGAGCATTGGCCCTCAATCAAGCGGGCGGCCTCCAGGACGTCTTCAAAATAATGCTCTAGTTGCGGATGGTCCTCGCCTTTGGGCAGACCCTTCGTCGCGACATCTATGGCCTTCACCTTCCCCCAGAATGTCTTGACTCGGGCAAGGGCCATCCATGCACCCTCAATGCATGCCGATCGCTTCACAGCATCGATACGTGGCACTACTTCGACAAGCTTCTGCACCAGACCAAAATAACTATTCGGCACAGGCTCGGTCGGCCATAGCCGGACTATGACATCCTTCATGGCAGCATCAGATACCCTATGAAGTTCGACCCATCGGGATATGTGTTCATTGAGCAGCAACGGGCGCTTCGACACACCAAACTCTGACCAAACAAGCTTCTTCGTTGCATATCCGGCTTGCGCTTGGTAATAGTGTGCTGCTTTGGAAGAACTCTTCGGCAAGTCCAAGTACTCGTCCGAAGAACTCCACACTTGGTTCAGTTGAGCATAGTCCGGGTGACCGAACTTCATCTGCACCAGAAAAGGCTTTCCAGCCAATATCTCTTTCGCCTGGCGAACCTCCTCACGGAGTGCTCTGGTCTCTGATCACGCTTCTCTCGCCTCCTGTTGGGCCTTGTCCAGTCTAGCCATTAAGGCTTTATTCTCCTTCTCAAGAAATTCGCATCGGCCAGTAGCATTCTCCAAAGCGAGTGTCATCATGGATATCTTCTCCTTGCCCTGGCATCGCGCAACTTGTTCGGCCTTCAGTTCAACTGATGTTCCTTCAGCAGCAGCATCACTAAACTGGGCCCGCTCCTTGGCACGGATTAGCTCCGCTGGAAGAGCCTCCACGGCGGCAGCACCATCTGCATTTCATGCACATTCCATATAAAGCTCTTTCTGCATCAAGCACACTGGTGTAAAGAATACTCGAAATACATACCTTGCGTGTCGTCAAGACGCCTGTTGATCAACGCAACGTCATCCTCCGCAATATCCAGCTTCCGCTGCAGTTCGGCCACTTCCGTATTCCGGGCAGCCACAGGAGGGGAAGCAGCCTGTATTTCAAATTAAACCAAGGTTAATACCTATGTATATCTCTTTGATCCTCCGATCGCTCCCTTTGGAAGGCAATCCGAGTCTCACGGGCTACTGCATATACAACAGGTGCATTCTTTCAATGAAATTCAGTTGATAAAGCTACATCACAAACCTCAAAACCTCTTAGAAGGCTCGTGAAGGCCTTGTTCAATCCACTCTTTGCGGATAGAACCCTTTCGACCACCGTAACCATCAAGGAACGGTGCTCTTCTGAAATGGACGCTCGTTGTAGCATCGCAAGGGACGAAGACAAGACTAAGATTTCTATATAAAGGCCCCGAATACCGGGCATTTTCCCCTAGGTCTCTAAACATACCTATCGCCAAGGAGTTGTACCCAGGGGATGGTTGGGTACCCTCGCCGAACACCAGATTAGCACCACTTTCTTTAGCTAGTCCTGAGCAGGGACGGGTTATTCAATATCTCCTTAAGAGATGCCCGAATGAAAGGTGCTCGAGTACTTACTGAAGTAGCTGGACAATTGCAGTCAAGGCTAACATCTTCGGTAGTGTCCGACCATTGCCCTCATTCCCCAAAATACAATTTCCACATTCCTTCGTGCGTAGTGCCGAAGAAGTGTTGTAGGTTTTGCCGCCCTTCTGGGTTAAACTCCCACATACGAAGAGGCTGCCGCTGACATGGCAGGATCCGGCGGACGAACATTACTTGGACAACGTTCACAAGATCGATGCCCTTCTCGGTAAGGCTTCGGATGCGACTTTGCAGAGTCTGCACTTCATCGACGGATCCCTAGTCCAATCCCTTATTGACCCATGAAGCGAGCTGAGTTGGAGAACCGGGTCGGAACGCAGGTATGGCTACCCACTTGGGGCCTCGCGGCTCATTGATATAAAACCACCCCTGCTGCCATAAGTCGGAAGATTTGGCGAAAGATCCTTCGGGCCAAACCGCGTCGGCTAGCTTGCCTATTGTGACGCTGCCGCACTCTGCCTGCTCCTTCTCTACCACCTGCAGCCTCACATCAAAGGTCTTGAGCCACAAACCGAAGTGCGGAGGAGTCCGGAGTAAGGCCTCGCACGTGACTATAAATGTTGAGATGAGAAGAACAGAGTCCGGGGCCAGATCGTGAAAATCTAGCCCATAGTAGAACATGAGCCCTCAGACAAAGGGGTTAAGCGCGAACCCTAGCCCATGAAGGATGTGGGATACAAATACTACCCTCTCGCCAGATCTAGGGGTCGGTATGACTTGCCCTTGTGCCGGAAGCCGATGAAAGATTTCCGAGATCAGATACGTCGCTATGTGGAGCTCCGCAATATCCTCCTCCGTGACAGAAGAAGCCACCCATCGGCCCTGACGGTTGGATCCAGACATGACTAAGGCTGGTGGCGATTGGAACCCGAGGGTTGGAACTTGGGGTGGTCGGGGTTGAGGAAGGAGCTAGCGCAAGGGAAGAAGACGAGACTAAGATCTCTATATAAAGGCCCCGAATATCGGGCGTTTTCCCCTAGGTCTCTAAACTTACCTATCGCCAAGGAGTTGTACCCAGGGGACGGTTGGGTTCCCTATGTCTGCATTAACGAAAATCCCGTAAATAAAGGGACACGATCTTTGCCTTGACGGCACGTGCCTGTAAAACCGCACCCCGAGACGTGCAGCGGTTCGCTAGCCGACGGTTGGAAATAGCAACCGGGCAGGAGTGATATGATGTCATGAACAGTTATCAACAAGTTGGACTCGTGGGGTATTATGTCCTCTGCCATTATATACACAGGTCCGGATATACTTACTTCATCCGAAGACTATTCTGGAGTTCGGAAGGAGGGAACCCGCCTTGCAATGCCGAAGACAAATCTGCGCGCCGGACTCCTCGTCATTCAAGCCAGGTTTAAGGGCTACTGAGGAAGTCCTGGACTAAGGGGACCTCGGGCGCCCGACCTATTATCCTTTCGGCCGGACTGATGTGCTGTGAAGACATGAAGGCCAAAGACTGCATCGTGTCCGGACTAGACTCTACTTACCGTGGAAGGCAAGCTTAGCGATCGAAGATTCCTTCTTATGTAACCTTCTCCATGTAAACCCTAGACCCCCCAGGTGTCTATATAAACCAAAGGGGGTAGTCCGGAAAGGATATCACATATACTCATTACCATACCCACATAGACTAGACTTCTAGGGTTTAGCCATTACGATCTCGTGGTAGATCCACTCTTGTAACACTCATATTCATCAATATCAATCAAGCAGGGCGTAGAGTTTTACCTCCATAGAGAGGGCATGAACCTGGGTAAACATCGTGTCCCCCCGTCTCCTATTACCATTGATCCTAGATGCTCAGTTCGGGACCCCCAACCCAAGATCCGCCGGTTTTGACACCGACACCACCCTTGATGACAAATAGGAAAGCACGCTCATTGCCTTCCCGCGGGCGAATATCGACGTGTTTGCTTGGCAACCATCTAATATCCCCGGTGTTCCCAGGAGGACCACCTTGTTATCTGCCCACATGCCCAACCCGGCAAGCAGAAAGTACGGAAGAAGGCCTTGGAGAGGCAGTAGTTCATTGCCAAAGAGATCAAGAAGTTGGAAGCAGCTAGTTTGGTTAGAGGGGTACTGCATCCTACATGGTTGGCAAATCCAGTAATGGTCAAGAAAGCTAATGGGAAGTGGGGACTTCGCATTGACTTCACAGACCTCAACAAGGCTTGCCCGAAGGACCCATTTCCCTTGCCGCGTATCGACCAGATCGTGGATTCTACTTCGGGATGTGATTTGCTCTCCTTTCTGGATGCATACTCAGGATATCATTAGATCTTCATGTCCAAGGAAGGTGAAGAGAAGACATCATTCATCACTCCATGTGGTACGTACTATTTTGTCCGCATGCCATTCGAATTAAAGAGTGTCGAGTCCACTTTCACAAGGGCAGTCCAGATTGGTTTTGAGCCACAGTTGCACAGAAATATAGAAGCTTATATGGATGATATCGTGGTCAAAACCAAGGATAAGGCCACCCTTATCCAAGATTTGGAAGAGACATTGGCCAATCTGCGCAAGATCAATCTGAAGCTTAACCCAGAGAAATGTGTGTTTTTTGTTCCCTCCGACAAGATACTTGGGTTCTTCATGTCCCATAGGAGGATCAAAGCCAACCCCAACAAGATCCAGGCCATTGAGCAGATCCAAGCGCCAAGGACAACTAAGGATGTGAGGCGCTTGACAGGATGTGTTGTCGCACTGATCAGGTTCATCTCCAAGTCTGCCAAGCGTGCGCTGCCGTTCTTCAAGGTTTTGAAGAAAGCAGGACCTATGAAGTAGACCCCGGAAGCAGACGCAGCTCTGCAAGAGTTAAAAGCCTACCCTATCGCCTGTGCCTACCTTGGATGCACCCAGACCCCAAGAACCATTGTTTCTATACTTGGCGGCAACCAATCAAGTGTAAGTGCAGCTTTGGTAGCACAGCAAGAAGTGGATGAAGCAGAAAGTGGCCAGATCATGGGAGAGTCGGAAAAGGATCGGGACAACAGTGAGGACGGTAACGAGAGAAACCCCAAGGACGTGGCAAGGAAGAAAGTGGTGCAGCGCCCAGTCTACTTCGTCAGCTCCTTGTTACAAGGGGCTAGATCGAGGTACTCTGGCGTGCAAACATTGATCTTTGGTCTCATTATGGCCTCAAGGAAACTGCACCACTACTTCCAAGCCCATGAGATCACGGTTGTCACTCGTTCCCATTGCGAAGGAAACTCCTAAACCATGAGGCAACTGGAAGAATAGTGGAATGGGCTTTGGAGTTATCCAGCTTTGGTTTGAAGTTTGAGAACACTTCAACCATTCAGAGCAGGGCATTGGCAGAGTTTATTACAAAATGGACGCCAACCCCTGATGAGGAAAGGACAGAGACAACTCTCCCCGGCAAGGAATCCCCTGAAGAATGGATTATGTATTTTGATGGTGCTTTTTCCCTACAAGGAGCAGGGGATGGCGTGCTTCTTGTTTCCCCCTCCCGGGACCACGTGAAGTATGTCGTCCAGATGCACTTTGCCTGGGAAGAAGCCACCAACAATATAGCAGAGTATGAAGGGCTCCTTGTCGGGCTTAGGATTGCAACATAATTGGGAATTAAGAAGCTGATCATTCGAGGAGACTCACAACTCATGGTGAGACAAGTCAACAAAGATTATCAAAGCCCATTGATGGAAGCATACGTTGAGGATGTGAGGAGATTGGAGGAACACTTTGACAGGTTGCAAACAGAGCACGTCCCCATTGCGGAAAACAACATTGATGATCACCTATCAAAGTGTGTTGCACAGAAGCTACCTGTGGAACCAGGAACTTTTGTTCTCCATCTCTCTCAACCCTTCGTATCACCAGCCACAATTGTCTGAAAAAGGAGAAAGATGCACTACGGTAAGCCTCTCCCAGCAGAGCCATCCGCTCCCGGCAGATACCCTGCCGGAAACAACTCCTCACAGCCTGCCGGACCACCCCCTCCAGTCGGGCCTATGGACCCCGCGAACAAGGCTGGTGCTCCTTGATACGTCTCCAACGTATCTATAATTTTTGATTGTTCCATGCTATATTCCATCCAGTTTTGGACATAATTGGGCTTTACTATACACTTTTATATTATTTTTGGGACTAACCTATTAACCGGAGGCCCAACCATAAAATTGATGTTTCTTGCCTATTTTAGAGTTACGCAGAAAAAGAATATCAAACGGAGTCCAAACAGAATGAAACCTTCGGTAACGTGATTTTCGGAACGAACATGATCCAGAGGACTTGGACCCTACATCAAGCAATCAACCAGGAAGGCACGAGGTAGGGGGGCGCGCCTACCCTCCCCAGGCGCGCCCTCCGCCCTCGTGGGGCCCACATTGCTCCACCCACGTACTCCTTCCTCCTATATATACCAATGTACCCCCAAAATACCAGATACAGAGCCAAAACCCTAATTCCACCGCCGTAACTTTCTGTATCCATGAGATCCCATCTTGGGGCCTTTTCCGGAGCTCCGCCGGAGGGGGTATCGATCGTGGAGGGCTTCTACATCAACACCATAGCCTCTCCGATGAAGTGTGAGTAGTTTACTTTAGACCTACGGGTCCATAGTTATTAGCTAGATGGCTTCTTCTCTCTTTTTGGTTCTCAATACAAAGTTCTCCCCCTCTCTTGTTGAGATCTATTCGATGTAATCTTCTTTTGCGGTGTGTTTGTTGAGACCGATGAATTGTGGGTTTATGATCAAGTTTATCTATGAACAATATTTCAATCTTCTCTGAATTCTTTTATGTATGATTAGTTATCTTTGCAAGTCTCTTCGAATTATCAGTTTGGTTTGGCCTACTAGATTAATCTTTCTTGCAATGGAAGAAGTGCTTAGCTTTGGGTTCAATCTTGCAGTGTCCTTTCCTAGATATTCTCATAACTATGCTCAATTCTGTCAATTGCACAACAATAATTTGTTCACCCACCATAATATTTATGCTCTCGAGAGAAGCCTCTAGTGAAACCTATAGTCCCCGGGTCTATTTTCCATCATATTAATCTTCCAATACTTAGTTATTTCCTTTGTCATTTATTTTACTTGCATCTTTATTTCTCTTTATCATACAAATACCAAAAATATTATCTTATCATATCTATCAGATCTCACTCTCGTAGGTGGCCGTGAAGGGATTGACAACCCCTTTACCGTGTTGGTTGTGAGGAGTTTATTTGTTTGTGTAGGTGCGAGGGACTCGTGCGTGGCCTCCTACTGGATTGATACCTTGGTTCTCAAAAACTGAGGGAAATACTTATGCTGCTCTGCTGCATCACCATTTCCTCTTCAAGGGAAAACCAAAGCAGTGCTCAAGAGGTAGCACTCCCGCAGCCCACGAGGTGCCGCTAGTCCTTGTTGCCGAGCCTCGGGCTCCAACTTGGGCAAGGCACATTGTCCGCTTCCTCCAAACCGGAGAACTCCCTGGCAATCATGATGAAACTGAAAGAGTAGCCATGAGGGCCAGTATATATCAGTTTGTCGATGAAACTCTGTACAGAAGGAGGCCCAATGGTGTGAAATTGAAGTGTGTTTGCCGGGAGGATGGAAAGTAGCTGTTGGCTGAGATTCATATAGGAATGTGCGGCTCACACATTAGATCAAGGGCATTAGTTGGGAAATCATTTTGGCAACGATTCTATTGGCCCACAGCCCTCCAAGATGCAGTTGAGCTCGTCACGAAATGTGAAGCCTGTCCGTTCCATTCGAAGAGAACACACCTGCCCGCCCAATCCTTTCATACAATCCCTCTATCATGGCAATTTTCGGTCTGGGGGCTCAATATCCTTGGCCCCTTCCCCCGAGCAATCAGGGGCTTTGAATTCTTGTTCGTTGACGTAGACAAGTTTACAAAGTGGCCGGCAGTGACTGCCATGAGAAAGGTGACTGCTCAGTCAGCTATCAAGTTCTTGAAAGAATAGATGTGTCATTTCGGAGTACTGGCAAGGATCATCATAGACAACAGCACCCACTTCATGAGCCACGCCTTCATGCAATATGTTTGCACCCTCGGATGCAAAACCTCATTCGCTTCCATGGCACACCCCCAGAGAAATGGGCAAGCTGAGAAGAAGAACGCTGAAGTGCTTCGTGGACTCAAGACAAGAACTTTGGATACGCTGCAAAAGCACGGCAGGCAGTGGATCGAGGAGCTGCCGGTAGTTCTCTTGTCCTTCAGAATGACACCTAACTGAGCTACCGGGTAGACTCCCTTCTCCTTGGTGTACGGAGCAGAAGCAGTTATCCCCATGGAACTCATTTACGGGTCCCCTCGAGCGGTTGCCTATGATGAAGTAGCGCAAGATCAGCACCGGCGTGACGACGCTGTGTTACTTGAGGAGAACCGTCTCTGGGCTGCTGCGCATGTTGCACGCTACCAGCAAGCCCTGCATCGCTATCATAGCCGTAGGGTTCATTCCCAATGTTTTGAGGAAGGTGACCTTGTCCTTAGGCACATTTTGTCTACCAAGGGTACAAATAAGTTATCACCAAAGTGGGAAGGCCCTTACCGGGTGGTACGAGTCACCAGACCTGGCGCAGTCCGTTTAGAGTCCGGAGATGGCACATAGTTGCCAAACTCATGGAATATTGAGCATCTCCGTAAGTTCTACCCGCAAGGCACAGAGGCTACCAGGCCCTGCCCGGCAGCCACCCATTGTACATGGCCTTGCCGAAGTTGCATGTAACCACCTATACAAGCCGGGGCGATGACCCCGTGCGAGATAAAATAAAGAAGTGATGTAGGGGGCCCCAACTAAGATTACATGCATGCACAAGCACACCCAGATCATTGCATACGCATTTCATGAGCATTTGCATATGCATATAGATAGGACAGCATCCTGCATTCATTCTCATCTACATGGAGTTGCAGGTTCTTGTCGCGAAGTTGACTCTGACAAGGGACGAGAAGATTGCACGGCACCGCCTTCCCCGGCAAGCCAAACAGATAAGTTTACCTCTTGTCCATTAGTGTTCTGTAACCTATAACTTGTGCATAGAGAAACCTTGCCACTCTCTTGAAACTAGGGTGCTCCCATCCTTGGCTCGAACGTTGCTTCGCCTGGTTGGTCGTAGTGGCCCTTGCTGAGAAGGGAGTGAGCGGGGGGCTGGCGCCTCGGTCTGTTCCCCGGCAGCCATGGTTCTCTGGCAGACAAAAAGGGTGCCGGTAGGATATCCTACCGAGAAAACTCGTTTAACTACAATAAAGAGGCACTCCACCTCTGCATGGACATATACATGCAAGATTTTTCGGTAAGGTTTATCTCTTTCATTGACATGCAAATACAAGTGCAAGCATTACAGAACACAAAGATGGACTCGAGAGATTACATTATTTGAATTAAAATTTGGCAATTGCCCATAGATTTAAGATTGGTAAGAGATAAAAACCCAATAACCCCTCTTTTCCTTTCTCTGCTCCTTTTCCCAGGATGCTAAAACAAGAGGGAAAGGAGAATAAAAGGAGTATTGGGGGAGGGGTAGCGACGGGGGAGTCCAGTGGAGCGGTCATCAACCGCGGTCCATAGGTAGCGTGCCCAGGAGCTGCTCAAGGTGACGAGCCAGGCCCGTCGCCCTTCCCCAAACAAAAAGAAGAAAGAAGAAAGGGGGGGAGGGACGGAGACGGTAGCGGCATCACCCACAATGGGCATGCAATGCTACCATCGCTTCGACGGGCCAGACAGAGCACCCCTCATTGACGACAACTCCAGGACCTCCGGGAGGGGCGATGCTGGCATTACCAATGATCTCTAGGACCAACTCCCGAACGAGCATCGAAGAAACCAAAAGATTCGCCATGCCAAGGACTAGACTCACTCCCCAAGCATCAGCACCAGCGTGAGGCAATGTATACCCAGAGCCACGACCCGAGGGCTGGCCCTAGGCTTCCTTCTCAAGCATGACCAACAGAAACAGAAGATGGGGAGAAGAGAACCACAAAAATGGATGACTCCGCCCTCCTCCGCTCCTCCCTTTTACAGGCCAAGCGCGGAGGGCAGCGGCTCCATCCACGGGGTATCACCGCCCTCCTCCGCCAATTCAAGGCGGGCGGGCCCTTCCCTAGATGCTCTCCCGTGACACGTGCCTCCGTTACCTACCCAGCGTGATGCATGTTGCATACGTGGCTAAGGATAAGGACGCACTGTGGGAAGAGTAAATTGGTAGTTTCTACCCTGTGCATTAAAGTCATTCATGGACCATTACTGGAGCAACCCGCCACTATTGGCTTTATGCCCGACGCGGGAAAACCGGAAACTGGCCCGGAATCAAGACTGATGAAGCAGCAACGAAAAACTTAAGGGGCCAACCCCTTCAACAGCTTTGTCTATGCACTTATTAGGCCCTACCCCGATGATGCTTAGCAGCGCGTTCGGGGCAGGCCCGGGGGCTTCTGTCGATGCAACAAACCCTGTGTTTGTTGACCAACCGTGCATAGGCACAAGATCAAGTTTGAAGCACCAGCTTAAGTCAGAGATTGGAAGACCAAGAGATTCAAAGAACCAACATGCACTCAGATGGACCAGGATTGAGCCCAAGGAGCAAGGTATCGGCAAGTGAAGGGCCTCCCTTGCCGGGCAGGAGAGCCCAGCAAGGGACAAGGCCACAACTAGAAGCAAGCAACTGAGGCTTCCCAGCAGGACCTGCCGGGGGGCTCACGGGGGTAGAACCGCCCCACCAACCACTCAAGCATGACCCATGTCATCAATCAGTGCGGTGTCAAGCCGCAAGATGATTAAGTGGCAGCCATTCGCCACATGCCAGCCATTCCCTATAGGGAAGCCTACAGATGACACCCGTCCTGCGACATGTCAAGAGAGCAGGAGCGGAGCTTGCAAGATAGCCCGGCAGGTCTTGTCAGGCTCCCAGTGATGTGACACCAAGCAACTTTGCCACTGTGGTGACCCCTTAATCTATAAAAGGAGGCCCATGGAACTCCTAGGAGGGGTTAGAAGGTTGGAAAGTTGACAACCCCAAGCCAACACATACACGTAGATGCCTCGCGGCGGCCCAAACATGGGTAAATCGATCGATTGTGTGCTCTCTGCCGCGCGGTCATACACTGGTCTACTCTTTGTGCAATGCGTCGCCCCCCTGCTGGACCAATAAGGGGCCGCCCGGTACCATAGGTGGCCGCGGAAATCCCGCGACATCTTGTTATCCTCGATGGCAACAATACAATACGTGCCTTGCTGCCCCTACCATCACTAGTTAAGGACACCGCAAGATTGAACCCAAAGCTAAGCACTTCTCCCATTGCAAGAAAAACCAATCTAGTTGTCCAAACCAAATCGATAGTTCGAAGAGACTTGAAAAGATATCAAATCATACATATAAGAATTTAGAGGAGATTCAAATAATATTCATAGATAAGCTGATCATAAATCCACAATTCATCGGATCTTGGAAAACACACCTGTTGGTGTCAAAACAGCGGATCTCGGGTAGGGGGTCCCAAACTGTGCGCCTAAGGCGGATCATAACAGGAGGCAGGGGACACGATGTTTTACCCAGGTTCGGCCCTCTTGATGGAGGTAAAACCCTACGTCCTGCTTGATTTATTCTTGATGATATGAGTATTACAAGAGTTGATCTACCACGAGATCGGAGAGGCTAAACCCTAGAAGCTAGCCTATGGTATGATTGTATGTTGTCCTATGGACTAAAACCCTCCGGTTTATATGGACACCAGAGGGGGCTAGGGTTACACAAGGTCAGTTACAAAGGAGGAGACATACATATCCGTATTGCCTAGCTTGACTTCCACACCAAGTAGAGTCCCATCCAGACACGAGACGAAGTCTTCAATCTTGAATCTTCATAGTCCAACAGTCCGGCCAAAGGATATAGTCCGGCTGTCCGGAGACCCCCTAATCCAGGACTCCCTCAGTAGCCCCTGAACCAGGCTTCAATGACGACGAATCCGCAGTGCAGTATTGTCTTCGGCATTGCAAGGCGGGTTCCTCCTCCGAATACACCACGGAAGAATTTGAATGCAAGGATGGTGTCTGACCCTGTAAAATAAGTTCCACATACCACCGTAGAAAGAATAATATTTCCACAAATCTAATCTGCTGACACGTTTTGGCAACATGACATTATGCCATGGCCCGGTGATTATTCGAACCGTTTCCTTTAACTAGCCCCGCACATAACACGAGGCAGTTTTTTGACATGTCTTGTCAAAGCAGAGATCGTGTCCCCCTTATTACGGGATTCTCATCAATATGGGCATGGGTAACCCAACCGCGCCATTTGATTATGGCGCATGGGGGATAAGCGAGTTTTACCAGGCTAGTGGGGGCGCATAGTTTCGGACGCCCTTATAAAGGGACAAGGTTTAACCCTTTTCTACCCATGCCTTCTTCCTCCTAGCTCATCCACTCTTGTGCACTCGAGCTCCAACGCCCAAGCCCACATCCTTCCCCTCAACCTTCTCTAATCATGTCCACAGCGGGAGGCAAATGGATGGCTTCCTCCGTTACGGAGGGACACATCAAGAAGCTACGCGGAGCCGGATACTTGGCCGTGAATATCGCGCATCGACTGCTCGTTGCGGGGCAGATCATTCCTACCCCTGAACCTCATGAGAGGGTATTTTTCCTCCACCAGTTCCTCCATGGACTTGGGTTTCCCCTCCATCCATTCGCCCATGGTCTCATGTTCTACTACGGGCTGGACTTCCATGATCTGGCCCCGAACTTTGTCCTCAACATTTTGGCGCTCATCGTCGTGTGTGAGGCTTTCCTCCGCATCCGGCCCCACTTCGGCCTGTGGTTAAAGACCTTCAATATCAAGCCGAAGGTGGTGGGCGGCCAACAAGCAAAATGCGGCGGAGCCATGGTGGGCAAAATGCCCAACGTTATGTGGCTTGAAGGCTCCTTCGTGGAGACCATAAAGGGGTGGCAATCGGCGTGGTTCTACATCGTCGAGCCGCGCGACGCCAAATGGGTGGCTGCCCCCATGTTTCGATCCATAATCCCCACGCGGCTCACCTCCTGGAAAGAGAAGGGCCTGTCCTGGGGTTCATCGGTAGAGCTGGACGGACTCTAGAAATGTATCCGGAATATGGCCGGCAAGAAGCTCAAGCTTGTCAACATAGTCCAGGTCATGCTCATTCGCCGGATCCTCCCGTGCCAACAACAAGACTTCAACTTGTGGGAGTTCGACCCGGTCCAGCACCAGACTCTGAGCGAGCTCCTCAACACGATGCATAAGGACGTCTGGAAGGTGTTGTTCAAAGGCGCCGAGGTCCCTCCCTCCCTCACCGAGGACCGCGGGCTAAGCGCGAAGCGCCAAGCGCATTCGGTGAGTTCTATACATCCGGTAGGATATTTATTTCCCCTAGCTTAACCATGTGCGGGGTCTGGGCTCCATGCCTTTGACAGGACTGGGTGGAGATGTCGGGGCAGATTAACTGTCCGGCCCCTCTGCCCGAAAAAAATGCGGACGCTCTCCTGACGGAGATGCTGACTCCGGCTCCTTACAAGGTGCCAGAGAAGAGAAAGAAGGCCAAGGGAACCCGAAAGAGTTCCAGACGCCAGGTGTTATCGGACTCATCGTCCGATAACTCCGCGACGCACTCCTCCCCCGAAGACGAGGAGGAAGATGAAGATGCTCCCCCTCCAGTCGGGGGAGACAAGAAAAGGAAGGCCACCCCAACCGGGGGGCCGAAGGGTCCAAGAAGGGAAGGACTCTCCTTTCAGACTACTCCACCACCGCCGCCGAAGGCGAAGACAAGTGGCTGCTCAGGTCGAAGCCCCTGGCGAAGTCGTAAGTATTCGGATGCCAGAATAACTCATAGCATACCTTTGTCGCACTTCCTCTCCTAATGCCGAATTATGACTATGCAGACGCCACGAGCCCGTATCGACGTATCGTCGGACGGCTCCCTGGGCTCGTCGGATATGGATAGCGATCCACTTCCGGCCGCCAACTCCCCTTGCCCTACGGGCAACGTCGAGGTATTATCTCAAGAGGCACCGGGTCAAGGGGAGACAGTCCCGGAGGCGCCTCAAGGCGACCTTCCGGACTCCGGGAGCAGAGGGAGCAAGGCTCCCGTGGGCTCTAAGTTCGGCCCTCAGCCGAACACCGCGTCGGAACTCCCAGTGGTTCCGGAATCGGGAAGGCTGCCTCCTTCCAAAAGGGGCAAGACGCCTGTGCCGGTGACCTCTGTCCATCCAGAGGCACCGGAAAATCTGCTAGGAGCGCTTCGCAGCACTTCCATCGACGAAGAGCACAGCACTATTATGAGTGCGTTTGTCCAGAAGGTTCAGTCCGCCAAGAGCGAACTGACTGAAGCATGTGCCAGCCTTCTAACAGGCTTTGAGGTAAGTTTTTGAAATATGGGGAAAAATATTACCACATAGACAGCAGCCCCTGATGCTCTGTTCGGTGTTCACAAAGGAAAGCCGAATGGAGGATCAAGCAATATCGCATGAGTCTAATATAAGTATGTCAATATGCGTATATAGGCTTCGCTGCTAGCCTCTACCGCACTGATTGTGGAGGTCACCGCACTGAAGCAGGACCTTAAAGGGTCCAAGGACGAGCTCGGCCTTGCCAAGAGGCAGCTCGAGGAGAACAAAGGGAAGTAGTACCTAGTCTATGGATATGTATAAAAAGAATGTGATTTCAAAATGACAGGATCATCGTAAATTTGCCAGGGGCCACGACCGAGGTGGTGACCCTGAAGCAAGCGTTATCCGAGGCTGAAAACAAAGCGGCCAAGGAGCGCACCGAGTGGGAAAGGCATGATGCACGGGTGGGCGAGGTGCAGCAAGAGCTCCACGCTCTCGCGACGAAGCATGAGGCGTTGGAGCTTGACTTGAAGACGCGAGAGGCCGAGCTTGCCGCGGCCCTCAAGAGCGCCAAGAATGCCAAGGCCGAAGCCCAAAAGGCCCTCCAGGAGATTGATGCGATGAAGAAGATAGCGGCGGGTAAGGCATTCTATATGAAAATAAAGCATGTGAAACTAAATTACATGTTACTTACCCGAATACGGAGCTCTCCAGGAGCATTCGCAGATTTTCCCCACAGTGTGTCGGATGCCGCATAGTTTTACCAGGCCAAGGAGGGAAGCTCAATGGAGAAGTTGTTCTGGTCTCAGTATACTGGGACCGAACACTCGATGCCTCTGAGCGACCAGCTGAAGCAACTGGTCGAGCTGCACAAGGCGGCCGAACAGGCCATGAAGGGCTTTATAGTCCGGATGTGACCTGGCGACGCCCTTCCCAGCAGCTACTTCGGCCTGGTGAGGCGGCTTGTGGATGCCTGCCCACGGCTGGAAGTCATCAAGCGGTCCGTCTGCATCAATGGTGCATGCCGGGCTTTCGCCCGTGTGAAGGTGCAATGGGCCAAGCTGGACGCCGTGAAGCTGATTAAGGAAGGGCCACCGGAGGGCAAGGAGCATCGCCACCCCGAGATGTACTATGAGGGTGTCCTGAAGGGTGCTCGTCTCGTATCGAGCGAGTGTACGAAAGATATAATATTCGAGTAAACTCACTCGTGTAATCCTATAGTTATGAAAACTTGTTCATATGCACGATGCAACACGTGTTTGAATTTAAAATATTACCTTCTGTTCGGCTGATTATCAAATCTGAGAGATGGCTAGTCGTTGGCTTCTGCCCCCACGCCACGAGTGCTGGGGTGTTCGGGATAAACCTGAGCACTCTTGTTCCCATTGTTGGGTCCTTCGAGGGAGGTGCTCAGCACAACGAACAAGGCAATCAGACTATAATGCGTTATCACTCTCACTTAGCCATAGAATTCTATAATTTTAAATTTCGGCGAAGCCCCTAGTATTCGGAAGGCCGAATTTGGGGCGCGATACACGCCTTAAGCCGGACAGGGCCGACTCCTCGCTCTAAGCGGCATAAGCCTTTAGGGACTCGAAACCTCTCAGACAGCGACCAGTCTCTCGCCTTATCATGACATTCAGTTTTAGCTTTCTCTACTGAGGTGCTTACCCCAGCAGAACCGGGGCACAATCGCAGTAGTTCTCCCAGTGCTACCTTAGCTGATATAGCGGAATGTAAGGTACCAAAACATGGGAGCCGGGCAAACCCAACTATTGACCCAAGACATGATTCGGAGCTGATGCATATAATGCTATAAGTTCGGGGTGCCGCACTGTCGAAAGTGTTCGGACTTCTCATGTCGTATTATGGGGTATGCTTAAGCCCCTAGCGTATTGGTCGTACCAGAGTGTACGGGTGCTGGATGTCATAAATGAACATATATATATATAAGAAGAATGCAATAATAATCTTAATGCTATGCATTTTTTATTCAAAAAGGGTGCATTAAAGCAGAATGATACAAGTAGTGTGATAAGCAAAAAGTAGGACTGTTTGACATGTCCCTTCCAAGGGCAAGCTGAGGAATAGTATAAAAGCAAATATTTCACTCGTTATCATAATCCACCTGGGAGTTCTGTGGTGTAACGTAGCTTTCTGCCTCCTTGGATGCTGCATCATGTGTTCGGCAATCACGCTGCCTGACAGGGTTTCCAGAGTTTGAAGTCCTGGAAGAGAAAAAATAACAAAGCGGGAAGCCCTAGTGTGGTTTAAGCCGCGACTTGGGGCGTGCCACCGTCGTGCCCCCCTCCCCGCCTGTGCCCATGGTATTTTTAATGTGTAATTATGTACGCATGGCACGGATTTCGCTGTTTGGCTGGGACCGGGGTGGGGGCCGCATTGCTATGCGAGCTCGGAACGTGCCAGGCGGTCCTGTTGCCGATTACTCTGAGCGCGCTTGAAGGTGTCTGGGTCCTTAATCTCTGAACTAGTGGATTGCCTTAAGAGGCTGCTTTGTGCTTCTGCTGCGAGGGCCGCAGTGTGCTCCTCCGTGCGGAGAGAGTGCTCTGTGTTTCCATTGACTGTGATGACCCCCCGAGGTCCTGGCATCTTGAGCTTGAGATATGCATAATGCGGTACCGCGTTGAATATTGCAAATGCGGTTCACCCTAGCAGTCCATGATAGCCACTGCGGAACGAGACTATGTCCAAGATCAACTCTTCGCTTCGAAAGTTATCCGGAGATCCAAAGACCACTTCCAGTGTTACTAAGAATGTGTAATGGGCCTCTACACCTGGTATGCCGCCTTTAAAGGTCGTTTTGGTGGGTTTGATCCTTGAGGGGTCTATACCCATTTTGCGCACTGTGTCCTGATAAAGCAGGCTCAGGCTACTGCCGCCGTCCATTAGGATTCAAGTGAGGTGAAATTCGTCAATGATTGGGTCAAGGACCAATGCGGTGAATCCGCCATGATGGATACTAGTGGGGTGGTCCTTGCGATCGAAGGTGATCGGACATGAAGACCTTGGGTTGAACTTTGGGGCGATTGGCTCCAACGCATATACGTCCCTGAGCGCACGCTTCCGCTCCCTCTTGGGGATGTGGGTTGTGTATATCATGTTCACCGTCCGCACTTGTGGGGGGGACCTCTTTTATCCTCCGGTGCTCGGCTGCCGGGGCTCCTCCTCGTCATCGCTATGTGACCTCTTATCTTTGTTTTCGGCATTTAGTTTGCCGGCCTGCTTGAACACCCAACAATCCCTGTTGGTGTGATTGCTGGCTTGTCGGGGGTGCCGTGTATTTGACACAAGCGATCGAGTATACGGTCCAAACTGGACGGGCCCAGAGTGCTTCTCTTGAATGGCTTTTTCCGCTGACCGGGTTTAGAGCCTTTGAATCCGGCATTGACTGCCGTATCCTCGGTATTGTCGCTGTTAATGCGGCGCTTATGTTTGTTGCGACATGACCTTCCATTGCCTTCCTTGGTATGCGAAGTACCATGGTTCTTTGATATGTTATTACTGCAAGCCAGCCAGCTGTCTGCTCTCGCATAAAAGCGGGTCATGAGTGTCGTGAGGGCTGCCATAGATTTCGGCTTTTCCTAACCAAGGTGCCGGGCTAGCCACTCGTCGCGGATTTTGTGATTGAAAGCTGCTAGGGCCTCTGCATCCGGATAGTCGACGATTTGATTTTTCTTTGTTAGGAACCGTGTCCAGAATTGCCTGGCCGATTCCTCTGGCTGCTGAAATATGTGGCTCAAGTCATCGGCATCTGGTGGTCGCAAATAAGTGCCCTGAAAGTTGTCGAGGAATGCAGCTTCCAAATCTTCCCAACAACCAATGGACTCTGCTGGCAAGCTGTTGAGCCAATGCCGAGCTGGTCCTTTGAGTTTGAGTGGGAGGTATTTGATGGCGTGTTGGTCATCACCGCGGGCCATGTGGATGTGTAGGAGGAAATCCTCGATCCATACCGCAGGATCTGTTGTGTCGTCGTATGATTCTATATTTATGGGTTTGAAACCCTCTGGGATTTGATGATCCATCACTTCTTCTGTGAAGCATAAGGGGTGTGCGGCGCCTCTGTACTGGGCTATATCACGAAGCAGCTCGAATAAGTCTTGCCCGCTGTGTTCGGCCCGGTTGGACTTACTTTACTGTATCCAGCATGACGATTATCATCTCGCATAGTAGCGTGCCCTCATGATCAGTAGATCGATCTTCCTTGTTTTGCTTTGTCCTCCAATACATCTCGCAGGTCTGGCGTATTTCCCCCTGCTTTTTTATTTGAATGACATCGGGGTGCGGGCTGAGCTTTTGGCTGGAATGTCTCTTTGTCGCAGCCACGAGGTGGCCGATCAGCCGCGTCATACGCAGGGGATGCAGGTTTCGGTGCTTCCTCCTCCAGTCGGGGTAACAACCTGCACTTTGGGTAACTCTTGGAGGGGCGTTCGAGTTTATACTCCTCAGCCACCAGGACTTCAGTCCATCTGTCAGCTAGCAAATCTTGATCAGCTTGAAGCTGTTGCTGCTTTTTCTTAAGGCTATTTGTTGTGGCTATAAGCCGACGCTTGAAGCGCTCTTGTTCGAGGGGATCCTCCGGCAGAACGAATTTGTCATCGCCGAGGCTTGCTTCATCTTCAGAGGGAGGCATGTAATTATCATCCTCCGCCTCTCCATCTGCCGCTCTCTCAGGAGAGCTGGATCCTCCATCCTCCTGCTCTAAATCTTGCTGGAGGGGATCGTTGTTGTCTTCAGCACTGTCCGGAGTGCTATTATCTCCGGTGCCGGTATCACCACTTTTGCCTTGGCGGGACTTAGAGCGGCGCCGCTGACGCCGGCGCTTGGGTTGCTTCTTGGAGGGGTCATCCTCCGTTGTCGCGTCGCCATTGCCTTCTTTGGGTGTGTCCACCATGTATATATCGTATGATGAGGTGGCTGTCTAGTGCCCTGTGGGAAGTGATTCCTCTTCGACTCCCGCATCGTTGTCCATACCGTCGATGTCTTCGGAGTCGAAGTCAAGCATGTCGGTTAAGTCATCGACAGTGGCTACTAAGTGGGTGGTGGGTGGGTGGCGAATTTCTTCGTCATCCGATCCCAATCCTGTCGGACGTAGTTCGGCCAGGATCCTCCTGAGAAGGAGAGAGACCTTAATGAGTTCAGTATGTCGCCGAAGGGAGAGTGCTGGAAAATATCCGCGGAGGTAAACTCCATGATCGGCGCCCAATCAGATTCAATAGGAACGGGCGCAGGCGGTTCGGAGTACGTGGTCGGAGAAGGATCTGGCAGTTTGGCAACACGGCTCTCGTGAAGGGTAAGGTCGATATTTGGCTCAATCGCCGTTGAGGGTACGGCCTCCGGGACGACGTCCATCCACCCGTCCATGGATGGCGCAACTCGCTCCGAATTGAGGCTCGGAGCGGCTGCCGGTGCGATCTCCTGAATACGGTCCGATGGTAGAGCTAAGTCATACTCATCGTGACCGCGCGGCGCACAAGGCACGGGCTCGAATCCGTCGAAGATCAAGTCTCTATGGATATCGGTCGTGTAGTTTAAGCTTCCAAACCTGACCTGGTGGCCAGGGGCGTAACTTTCGACCTGCTCCAGATGGCCAAGCGAGTTGGCCCGCAGTGTGAAGCCGCTGAACACAAAGATCTGTCCGGGGAGAAAAGTTTCACCCTGGACTGCATTGCTATCGATGATCGTAGGAGCCATCAAGCCTAACGGCGACGACACAGAGGAACTCTCAATGAAAGCACCAATGTCGGTGTCAAAACCGACGGATCTCAGGTAGGTGGTCCCGAACTGTGCGTCTAAGGCGAATGGTAACAGGAGGCAGGGGACACGATGTTTTACCCAGGTTCGGGCCCTCTTGATGGAGGTAAAACCCTACGTCCTGCTTGATTTATTCTTGATGATATGAGTATTACAAGAGTTGATCTACCACGAGATCGGAGAGGCTAAACCCTAGAAGCTAGCCTATGGTATGATTGTATGTTGTCCTATGGACTAAAACCCTCCGGTTTATATAGACACCAGAGGGGGCTAGGGTTACACAAGGTCGGTTACAAAGGAGGAGATATACATATCCGTATTGCCTAGCTTGCCTTCCACGCTAAGTAGAGTCCCATCCGGAAACGAGATGAAGTCTTCAATTTTGTATCTTCATAGTCTAACAGTATGGCCAAAGCATATAGTCCTACTGTCCGGAGACCCCCTAATCCAGGACTCCCTCAACACCGTAAAAGAGTATTACATTGAATAGATCTCCAACAACATCGAGGAGAATATGGTATTCAGATTGAAAAAGATAGAATAAGTCATCTAGCTACTAGCTATGGACACGTAGGTCTGAAGTAAACTACTCACGCTTCATCGGAGAGGCAATGGTGTTGATGTAGAAGCCCTCCGTGATCGATTCCCCCTCCGGCAGGATGCCAAAAAAGGCCCCAAGATGGGATGTCAAGGGTACAGAAGGTTGCGTTGGTGTAAAAGTGGTTTTGTGGCTCTCCTGGATGTTTTTGCGGTATAAGAGTATATATTGGTGGAAGAATTAGGTCAGGGGAGCTACAAGGGGCCCATAAGGTCGGGGGGGCGCGCCCCACCCCCTGGGCACGCCCTCCACCCTTGTGGTCGCCTCGAGGGTCCTATGACTTGCACTCCAAGTCTCCTAGGTGTCTTCTTCTCAAAGAAAAATGATCGCGAAAGTTTTATTTCGTTGGGACTCGTTTTGGTATTCCTTTTCTGCGAAACTCTAAAACAAGGAAAAAACAGAAACTGGCACTGGGCTCTAGGTTAATAGGTTAGTCCCAAAAATCATATAAAATAGCATATTAATGCATATAAAACATCCAAAACAGATAATATAATAGCATGGAACAATCAAAAAGTATAGATAAATTGGAGACGTATCAAGCATCCCCAAGCTTAATTCCTGCTCGTCCTCGAGTAGGTAAATGATGAAAACAGAATTTTTGTTGTGGAATGCTACCTAACATATTTATCCATGTAATTCTCTTTATTGTGGCATGAATGTTCAGATCCATAAGATTCAAAATAAAAGTTTAATATTGACATAAAAAATAATGCTTCAAGCATACTAACAAAATAATTATGTCATCTCAAAATAACATGGCCAAAGAAAGCTTATCCCTACAAAATCATATAGTCTGGCTATGCTCCATTTTCATCACACTAAATATTTAAATCATGCACAACCCCGATGACAAGCCAAGGAATTGTTTCATACTTTTGATGTTCTAAAAAAATTTCAACTTTCACGCAATACATGAGCCTAAGCCATGGACATAACACTATGGGTGGAATAGACGGTGGTTGTGGAGAAGACAAAAAGAAGGAGATAGTCTCACATCAACTAGGCGTATCAACGGGCCATGGAGATGCCCATTAATAGATATCAATGTGAGTGAGTAGGGATTGCCATCAACAGATGCACTAGAGCTATAAGTTTATGAAAGCTCAAAAAGAAACTAAGTAGGTGTGCATCCAACTTGCTTGCTCACGAAGACCTAGGGCAATTTGAGGAAGCCCATCATTGGAATATATGAGCCAAGTTCTATAATGAAAAATTCCCACTAGTAGATCAAAGTGATATCATAGGAGACTCTCTATCATGAAGATAATGGTGCTATTTTGAAGAACAAGTTTGGTAAAAAGCATAGTAACATTGTCCCTTCTCTCTTTTTCTCTCTTTTTTTTGTTTGGGCCTTCTCTCATTTTTTTTGGCCTCTTGTTTTTCATCTGGAGTCTCATCCCGACTTGTGGGGGAATCATAGTCTCCATCATCCTTTCCTCACATGGGACAATGCTCTAATAATGAAGATCATCACACTTATATTTACTTACAACTCAAAAATATGACTCTATGTGAATGCCTCCGGCGGTGTACCGGGATGTGCAATGAATCAAGAGAGACATGTATAAAAAATGATGAATGGTGGCTTTGCCACAAATACGAAGTCAACTACATGACCATGCAAAGCAATATGACAATGATGGAGCGTGTCATAATAAACGGAATGGTGGAAGTTGCATGGCAATATATCTCGGAATGGCTATGGAAATGCCATATTAGGTAGGTATGGTGGTTATTTTGAGGAGGGATATGTGGTGGGTTTATGGTACCGGTGAAAGTTGCGCGGTACTAGAGAGGCTAGCAATGGCGGAAAGGTGAGAGTGCATATAATCCATGGACTAAACATTAGTCATAAAGAACTCACATACTTATTCCAAAATTCTATTAGTCATCGAAACAAAGTACTACGTGCATGCTCCTAGGGGGATACATTGGTAGGAAAAGACCATCGCTCGTCCCCGATCGCCACTCATAAGGAAGACAATCAAAAAATAAATCATGCTCCGACTTCATCGCATAACGGTTCACCATACGTGCATGCTATGGGACTCACAAGTATTTCTCAAATTCACAACTACTTACTAGCATGATTCTAATATCTCCATCTTCATATCTCAATCGTAAGGAATCAAACTTCTCATAGTATTCAATGAACTTTATATAAAAGTTTTTATTATACCCATCCCGGATGTCTATCATATTAGGACTAATTTCATAACCAAAGAAAATTACCATGCTGTTCTAAAACACTCTCAAAATAATATAAGTGAAGCATGAGAGATCAGTAATTTCTATAAAATAAAACCACCAGTGTGCTCTAAAAAGATATAAGTGAAGCACTACAGCAAAATTATTTAGCTCAAAAGAAATAAGTGAAGAACATAGAGTATTCTAATAAATTCCTATTCATGTGTGTATCTCCCAAAAGGTGTGTACAGCAAGGATGATTGTGGAAAACTAAAAAGCAAAGACTCAAATCATACAAGATGCTCCAAGAAAAACACATATCATGTGGTGAATAAAAATATAGCCTCAAGTAAAGTTACCGATAGACGAAGACGAAAGAGGGGATGCCTTCCCGGGGCATCCCCAAGCTTAGGCTTTTTGACATCCTTGAATATTACCTTGGTGTGCCTTGGGCATCCCCAAGCTTAGGCTCTTCCCACTCCTTATTCCATAGTCCATCAAATCCTTACCCAAAACTTGAAAACTTCACAACACAAAACTCCAACAGAAAATCTCGTAAGCTCCGTTAGTATAACAAAATAAATAACCACTTTTGGTACTATTGTGAACACATTCTTTATTTATAATGGTGTAATATCTATTGTATTCCAACTTTTCCATGGTTCATACCCCTAGATACTAGCCATAGATGCATCAAAATAAGCAAACAGCACGCGAAAAACAAAATCTGTCAAAAATAGAACAATCTGTAGCTATCTGGGTATTTCTAATACTTCTGTAACTCCAAAAATTCAGAGAAATTAGTAAGTACTAGATAATTTTTTATTAATCCTCTGCAAAAATAATAAGTATTTTATCGTCCTTCTATTAAAAACTAAAACTAATCTCTTGGGCGCAAAAGTTTATGTTATTCAGCAGGATCAAATCAACTATTACCATAAGCTATCCCAAACGTCTTACTTGGCACGAACACTAAATAAAACACTAAACCACATCTAAACACAGTCTAGATGATTTATTCAAAGCAAAATAGGACCTAAAAAGCAAGAACAAAAATAAAATTGGGTTGCCTCCCAACAAGCGCTATTGTTTAACGCCCCTAGCTAGGCATAAAAACTCGAATAGATCTAAGTATTATCATCTTTGGCATTCAATTCTTTTCTCATCAAGAATTCCAAAACTAGTATAAGTAATTCTATTCTTTCTTTTATCTCCCTCCTAGTCGATGAAATTAGATCGTGAAAGGGACTTTGATTGGTAATCTTAACATTCATAAACCCGTAATCAGGATCATCCCTGTAAATATCATCATATAAAATACGTAGCTCGTGTCTAACGGGTCCCTTCATCATTTTATTCAACCAATCCCTATTAGATCCTACAAAAATTCCTATAGTTATCCAATCAAATTCTTCAAAAGTTTCAAGATACAAAGCTTGAGAGATCTCAAAATGGGGAACCCTTTCCTAGGATTTTCACTATAAGATTGATAATCCCTAGATTCCAAACTACGGATAGTTTCTTCATCATGAAGAATGTCTATGATTGGAGGGTGTTCAACATCCTTTTTATAGAAAGCAAAAATATCCCTGGCCTCTTGGATAATAAAATCAAATTCATGCATAAGAATAATAGTGGCAATCTTTTTAACTATAGGGTGATTGATCTTAGGGAGTTCGTAAAACACTGTTTGCAAAGAAGGATGAAGATGCACAAATTTTCTTTCCAATTTCTCAACAAGCATCACAATAGCATCATCATAACAATTTGTCTCAAGAAGAATAGTTCTTTTATTAATAGGTAAGGATCCGGTACAATCAAAGAATACTTGAATAATACTTTTTCCCTATAATACTACCGTCTCCTATACGAAATATTTTAGTTTTGTAATTAGGAGGATTTTTAGCTCCGGGATCCCAAGAGCTAGTGTCAAGATTCTCCTCAAGATTTTCAGCGATAACTTCCCCAATTTCAGACATAGTGGCGGCAAACGAGCAAATGATGAAGATGAACGAAAGAGAGGCGAAGAAAAGGAGAATCTTTTCAAAAATCGTTTTAGAAGTGGGTGAGAGGAAAAGGACAGGCGAATGGCAAATAATGTAATGCGAGACATGAGAGTTTACGATGGGTACTTGGTATGTCTTGGCTTGGTGTAGATATCCCCGACAATGGCGCCAGAAAGCCTTGTTGCTACCTCTTGAGCTTGTGTTGGTTTTTCCCTTGAAGACGAAAGGGGGGTGCAACAAAGTTCGCGTAAGTATTTCCCTCGTTTTTGAGAACCAAGGTATCAATCTCGTAGGAGATTACGCACAAGCCACTGAATACCTGCACAAACAAACACCATCTTGCAACCAACACGACAAAGGGGTTGTCAATCCCTTCACAGTTATTCACAAAGTGAGATCTGATAGAGATGGATAAACGGTAAAGTAATATTTTTGGTATTTTTGGTTTATGAACGGAAAGTAAAAGATTGCAAAGTAAGGGAATGGTGACAGAAATTGCAAACAAACGGAGACTAATATGATGTAAAATAGACCCGAGGGCATAGGTTTCACTAGAGGCTTCTCTCAAGATAGAAGTTATTATGGTGGGTGAACAAATTACTGTCGAGCAATTGATAGAAAAGCGCAAAGGTATGACGATATCTAAGGCAATGATCATGATTATAGGCATCACGTCTGTGTCAAGTAGACCGAAACGATTTTGCATCTACTACTATTACTCCGCACATCAACTGACTCCTGCCTTCATCTAGAGTATTAAGTTCATAAGAACAGAGTAACGCATTAAGTAAGATGACATGATGTAGCAGGATTAACTCAAGCAATATGATGAAAACCCACTACAGGAATCAGCTATTTTGCCGTCTGCCACGGCGGACGGCAAAGGCATGAACGGCGGACGGCAAAGGCCTTTGCCGTCAGCCGCGGACGGCAAAAGGCTCCGGCAAAGTAGGCTACCGTAAACAGCTACTTTGCCGTCTACTTCCTGGCGGCTGACAGCAAAGGACCTTTGCCGTCTGCCGCGGACGGCAAAGAGAGCAGACGGCAATAATTGCGCTATCAGTCCGTTAAGTGGCTAACGGCAGGCCTTTGCCGTCCGCCGCTGACGGCAAAATTTCTAGTGTCTTTTCCGTCCGCCGTATGATGTCATCTACACGTCACTACATGGCAGGTTCTTTGCCGTCCGCCACTGATGGCAAAGTATTTGCCGTCTGCCACTGTAGGCAAACTGACCAAATGGGTCAGCTCCCAGGAAGCACAGCTGGATGCCACGTGTCTTCTTTGCTGTCCGCGGCAGACGGCAAAGAGCCCGTTGCCGTCGGTGGCAGACGGCAAAGAGCCTGCCATGTTGGCTCTTTTATATGTTTTTTATTAAATCCAACAATTTTCATCACAAATATATATGACATATATAGATATATTTCAAAAGGCCATTACAGAGCAAACATATAAGATATCCAACACATAACTTCATCATCAAACCATATATATTACATGCATAGTTCCATCATACATAACAAGTTCAACATAGAGGCATCCAACCATATATATTACAATAGTTTCATCCAACGATACATGCATAGTTCAACGATACAAAAGAAACAGAGAAAGGGATAAGGAGCACTCCATCTATGCAAGCTTTCGTCAAGTGAATGAAATCTGCAAAATGAAAAATAAGAAAGTCAGAACAAGAAGAGTAGAACAAGAAGAAGAGTAGAACAAGAAGAAGACTAGAACAAGAAGAGTACAACAAGAAGAGTAGAACAAGAAGAAGAGTAGAACAAGAAGAGTATGTCATTTATGAGCTAACTTACGTGAAATGGATCATATATGAGCTAACTAAGTTGAAATGGGTCGTTTATGAGCTAACTAAGGTGAAATGGATCATTTATGAGCTAACTTAGTTGAAATGGGTCGTTTATGAGCTAACTAAGGTCAAATGGATCATTTTTGAGGTAACTAAGGTGAAATGGATCTTTTTTAGCTAACTTAGGTGAAATGGATCATTTATGAGCTAACTTAGTTGAAATGGATCGTTTTTGAGCTAACTTAGGTGAAATGGATCATTCATGAGCTAATTTAGTTGAAATGGATCTTTTTGAGCTAACTTAGGTGAAATGGATCATTTAAGAGCTAATTTAGGTGAAATGGATCGTTTTTAGCTAACTTGGTGAAATGGATCGTTTATGAGCTAAATTAGTTGAAATGGATCGTTTATGAGATAACCTAGGTAAGATGGGTCATTTTGGAGTTAACCTAGGTGAAATGGGTCATTTTAAAGCTAAGTAGGTAAAATGGATTATTTAGGAGCTAATCTAGGTAAAATGGGTCATTTTTCAGCTAACTTGGATGAACTGGATCATTTATAAGCTAACCTAGGTAAAATGGGTCATTTTAGAGCTAACTTAGGTAAAATGGATCGTCTATGAGCTAACTAAGCTAATTATGCAATTTTTGACATAACTAAGCTAAGTACAGATCATTTTAGAGCTAACTTAGGTAAAATGGATGGTTTTGGAGGTCAGTAAGCTTATTAAGTCATTTTGGAGGAGAAGAAGCTAAGTCTAGGTCATTATGGTAAGCATTGGAGGAAATAAAGCTAAGTCTAGGTCTTTATGCATGTGTTAAGCAAAACACTAGATAAACTTACCAAGTTCCGGGAGGTGTAGGAGCGGGGTGGCTCGTGTCGGTAGATGGAGAAGGATCGTGCGATGCTTGTCTGGAGTTACGCTGCACCAAAGATCATTTCCAATGTCTTGTTAGCATGATGACACTCAAATGTTAAGACTAGCAAGTAATGTCCATTCAAATAAAACTCACCGTGGTCCCAGGAGCAATCACTGGCATCGGCGGAGCGGTCTGACCTGTCTTCTCGCACACAGACTGCACATTTGGTTTTGACGACTCAGTCATACTAGTTAGTAATGAGACAAACACTACATGAATGTTTTGGCTAATCTGCAGAAGAAACTTACCACTAGGAGCTCGTACATGGCCCTTGCCTGCATGTCATTCTGTGCCCTCTCCTCCTCCATCATCTTTGTCGTCCTCTCCTCCAACTCCCGCTGCCTCTCCGCCGCCTCCGCCAGAAGTTTCTCCGTTCTCTCTCTCTCACTCTGTATAGCAGCCTGCAACACCACTCACATGACCATTCGTAATCATTGATGGAAGCGCACACAATGTAATTAATGGAGAAAGATAACTGAGTACGTATCACTAACCTTGATGGCGAGTTGCACTGGCCGTTCACGAGGCCTTATCTCAGGAGCAGAGCTCGACTGGCGCGCCTTGATCTCCGGGAGAGTGCTAGGACAACAGATAAGTCCATCTCCAATGGCTATGGAGCCATGGGACCTCCCGCCACCAGATATCATCACCAGCTCTGGATCAATGGGACCCTGGCTCGGGTTAAAGTCCTCCCCTTTCCTCGCCTTGCCCTCACCTCTATATCTCACGAGCTTGTTGTGGGAGGAGATGTTGGTGAAGTTGTTTGCATCATCGAGGTCAGACTGAGAGAAAGCCTTGACTTTCTTGAAAGAGGTAGTGTGGGCCATGGCATACAGGTCGTACACCTCTGGCACCTTATCCGCCTTATTGTAGCGTGCCTGAAAGAGAGAAACAATGAAAATTAGTAATTAAAGGGCTCAAGATAGCATGATGAATGAATTGCATGAATCATGAAGCAAACCACATACCCAGTTGTGCCCGAACTGATATAAGTTGGAGCTGCCTTGATGGTGTGGCACACCTTCCATTTGGGCACGTTTGTCCTTGGCCTCGTTGTGGAGGGCTAGCCATTGTTTTGAGCACCACTCATCGACCAACACCTCCCAACAATCCATCCGATCCGCACACCATCTCGGAGGCGCCTAAGTTAGCAAATAGAAACTTGAGCGCTACGGCTAAGAATTACTAAATGAAGGAACTTAAGTAGAGAAGGCCTTAAGAATTACCTTCATGTACTTCTCCTTACTCAGGAACTTATCGCGGCATGCCAGCTTGGTCTTCTTGATACCACGCAAGGCGTAGTAGTCTCGAACAGCCTGCACCCGAGCCTCGTGCCGTAAGTTCTGGAGTAGGCGCTTGCAGACGTTCTCGATAACATGTGCCGCGTCCTCCTCGTATCCCTCCTCACACCTGTAGAATGTCTGCAATCACATGAGACAATATTGATTAGTACAATTAATAACTAGTTAGTTGAAGATTTTTAAATGTGTAAAGGAGAAATTACCCAGAACTTTCTGATCACCATGTCTGCCCTCATGTTGCACACGACACCGTCGATAATCTCATCCGGCGGGGCCGGGGCAGCCACGTAGTGCTCCCAGCTCAATCCAAGCTCTGGAAGCCGACCCTCACCAGGCAACGTGACAAACCCCGGGAAGTTTTGCCGGCAAAGAACTCCAAGGACGGATTTGGGCCGGCGGACACTATGATGGTGGTCCCAACCCCTACAGCATGACAAGGCCAACGCATTAGTTATTTGAAGAAACGTGAATGCAGAAGGTACAAAAATATTAAATGCACTTACGTACCTCTCCCCATCAGGGAAAATCAACCACCTCTGCTTGCGGGTCACCGGCACGGACGGGAGCCGTGTAGCACCACGCTGGTAGACGTTGCCCCCCTCCTCCCCCTCCTCATCAGTCGGCTCCCCGCCATCATCAGCATGGCCACTCGGCTCCCCGCCATGCTCAGGCTGACCCGCCCAGGTACCCCATCCAGATGTTGCTCCTCCGGGGTCTCGTGGGCCGAAGGCCCGTCGCCCCGAGGCTCGTGGGCCGAAGACTCGTGGACCGAAGGCTCGTGGACCGGAGTCCGTGCAGCCTCCTCCTCAGACGAGTCCACCCTAGCAGTCACGTGCTCGGGTGAAACAGCTGGGGGTGGCGGCTAGGAAGGTGCCCTAGCAGTCACCGTACGTCCTCTCCCGCGACCACGTGCTCCAGCTCCTCTCTTCTTCTTACCTCGTCCCCTGCTGGGCACCGCGGTCGACGAAGAAGGGCCCGGCGGTGTCGCCATACTGTCCAGCAACGCTCGGCAGAGAGGTGCGTGTGGAATGGAAGGCCTCGCACCATGCGCCGACGAAGAAGGGGCCTCGGCGCGCTCCCGGCCAGCGCCCACCATCTTTCAACACATGCCATGACAAAGAATAAAGGAAATTAGTACAACATAAAAAAAGTACCGACATGAATAATAATATGTATATCACTTAAGTGTATCATCATCAAGTACAACATAAAAAAATTGAATACCTGACACTACTAATAATCTCGATCAGTATCATCAGTAAATGCATAATCATCATCATCACTATAATCAATGATGGGCTTATAGGGTTCATTGGCATCAACATGTGCAAGGCCACCTTGACGTAATCGGTCAAGCATTGACAGGTCATCCGCAGCAGTAACCTCTTCTTGTTCCGGCTCTTCTTGTTCCTCCTTTGGGGTGATGTCGGATTCATTGTCGCTGTCTACTTCAATGTTTTGGGGTGAAGTATAGCGGTTCTTGAAACGCTTTTTGGAAAGACGTGTCTCTTGGAAGAATTCTCCTTCATATGTGTCTGGGTTAATGTGAGGTTCATAATCCTCTTCCTTTGGGGGAGAAAGTCTAGCACGTGGCGGCACTTCATAAACGACATCCCAACCTTTCAGATTTGGATTAGTTTGGCAGGCCCACGGTAGATAGAATACTTGGGTCGCCTCTTGAGCCATAATATAGACATCAGGAACATCTAAATGAGTGCTTTGGTTGATTTCAACTAGCCCTATATGTTCATGAGTCCTTCTAGTCTCCTTCGGCTGAAACCAATAACATTTGAAGACTACGACATTCGGTGGGTTTTCACCATAGAACAGAAGTTCATAAATTGCTTCAACTCTCCCATAATACTCGGTACCTCCTTCGTCGATAGCAGATACACAACAATTTGTAGACTTTCGGTCA
The DNA here is from genome assembly GCF_018294505.1 of Triticum aestivum. Taxonomy (NCBI): domain Eukaryota; kingdom Viridiplantae; phylum Streptophyta; class Magnoliopsida; order Poales; family Poaceae; genus Triticum; species Triticum aestivum. The sequence continues at coordinate 487,329,000 of NC_057797.1, forward strand.
GCCATAGATAGCTCTTTGTCATAGGTACGAAAGCGATACCCGTTGATGTCGTACTTGTCAAATGAACTGACCTTATAGTCAAAACCATTAGCAACTTGTCTCAATTCGGCGTCCATAGACTCTGAATTAGCCTACAAGTTTAATATGAAAGGATTGTTGCATTATGCACAAATTAGCGAATGAAATGAAATTGTCTAATAGAAATTACCGTTTGTTTGAACCAAGAGATGAAACCGGGATAGCCACCTCCTTGCTTTGCGAGAAGCTCATACTCTTCGACGGAATCCTTTTGGATCTCCGCTCCATACAAGAATATGGCGACGTATCGACTGTATGACATATCCAGGAATAAGATTAGTTCAAAGGAAATAGAAGTTGCGAAACAATGTACCGAGAACTTACTCGATGTACGGCCGCACTTCTATCAGGTTGTTGAAGATATACAACGAAATGGCCCGCCATTCTTCGTTATCCAAAGATACTGGATGTGAAACACTAGCTGGTGCGAGATTCCCTTTGAATAGGCTGAGGTTGGATCCACCCTTTTTAGGCTCGCCAGCATTGTACCGAGGCTTCGGATTATGCAAATGACGATTTTTGGCTTCGTAGTGCGCTGTTACGAAGTTTACCGCCTCCTCTGTGATGAATGCCTCAGCCATCGATGCTTCAATTCTACGTTTATTTTTACATTTTTCTCGAAGCGTCTTCTGCATCCTCTCAGTTGGGTAGCACCAACGATTTTGCACGGGCCCCCCCAATCTTGCCTCAGTTGGGAGATGCAAAATCAAATGCTGCATTGGATTAAAGAAGCCCAGTGGAAAGATCTTCTCTAACTTGCAGATCAACTCCGGCGCCAACTCTTCCATTTCTTCTAGCATGCCAGGCGATAGTTCTTTCGCACAAAGAACACGGAAGAAATAGCTGAGTTCTGCCAGTACTAGCCATTCATCCTCAGGGATGAAGCCACGCAACATCACCGGCATTACCCGCTCAATCCTTATGTGCCAATCATGACTCTTGAGACCAAATATCTTTAGTTTATCAAGATTCACTCCCCTCTTTAGATTCGCTGCATACCCATCGGGGAACATCAACTGCTGTTGCACCCACAAGAGAATTTCCCTCATAGCTGGCCTTCCAAGATTGAACCATGCCTTTGGCTTCGTCCAGTTCTGCTTTCCTTTCGGTTCTTTCATGTTTTGTAACGGCCTATCACATAGCGCCTCCAGATCGACTCTAGCCTTAGTATTATCCTTTGACTTCCCATCTATGCCGAACAATGTACCAAAAAGTGCCTCGGTGATATTCTTCTCAGTGTGCATCACGTCGATGTTGTGTGGGCAAAGGAGGTCTTTGAAGTAAGGCAGATCCCATAAGCATGTTTTGTGAGTCCACGCGTGCTTAGTATTATACCCCTTGAAGTACCTTGGACGTTGTCGATCTGGCTCGAGAGCGTTTAACTGATCCAGGGTCTGTTGGCCTGTCAATGCAGGTGGTGCAGAGTTTTTGACAACTCTACCCCTGATGAAGTTCTTCTTGTCTTTCCTGAGCTTATGGCGAGGATCCAGGAACTGTCTATGCATGTCGAAGCAAGAAAACTTGCGACTGGCCTGAAGCCAACGAAACTCAAGAGCTCCCTTGCATGTGGGGCACGGGAACCTTCCATGCACACACCAGCCAACGAATAGCGCATACGCCGGCAAGTCATGTGTCGAGTACATGTACCAGAACGCATTATGAAGTTCCGTTTGCTAAAGGCGTCGTATGTCTTGAACCCATTATCCCAGGCTTCTTGCAATTCGTCCTTAAGCAGCTGCATGTACACATTCATATTTTTGCCCGGATAGTTGGGTCCTGGAATTATCAACGTCAGGAAAATGTTCTTTCTTTGCATAATCTGTCCGGGGGGGAGATTGAGTGGAAAGACAAATACGGGCCAACAACTGTATTGGGCTGCCGTCATACCAAACACACTGAACCCATCCGTGCTGATGCCGACTCGAGGATGCCTCGGATCTACCGCTTTGTCAGCATGTAATTCATCAAACTTTTTCCACGCAACACCATCCGATGTGTGTACCATCATCAGATTCCCATCTGCATCTACTTCGGTTCTTTTGCCTGTTTTGTGCCATGTCATCTGTCTGGCCGTCTCTTCGACCATGAAAAGACGTTGAAGTCTTGGTACGATTGGCATATACCAAAGAACACTAACGGGGATTTTGGTCTGTGTCTTCTCACCCATACCGTTGTCTACCACAATATACCTGGAAGACTTACAAATGGGACAATAGTTCAAGTCCGCATAGTCAAGCCTAAATAAGGCACATCCTTTCTCACAGGCATGTATCTTCTCATAGGGCATCTTCAGTGCACGAAGGATTTTGTCCGACTGGTACAGGTTTGCAGGCATTACATGGCCTTTGGGTAGAAAGCGTCCAAATACTGTCATAATTGCGTCATAGCATTCTCTGCCCAAGTTGAACTGAGCCTTCAGAGCCATTACTTGTGAGATGGCATCCAACTAACAAAGCTCAGTGTGCTCGTGGAGCGGACGTTTCGAAGACTCCAACATTTCATTGAAGGCCTTTGTAGATTCCTCCATCTCCTCGTCCGAATCCCGAGCATCATCATAGCCTTGCACCATGTTTTCCATCCCGGTACCATGCTCGTCGGTGCGACGACGATCCACCTCAGCTCGATCACGTTGGGCAGACTCACCATGAAATGTCCACACCGTATAATCGGGCGTAAAACCACTCTTCTGCAGGTGTTTGCCCATTTCAGCCTCTGTCTTCTTTTCCCAATTGCCGCACCGGAAACAGGGGCACCAGGTTTTCTTTTGGCCATTTGCAAATGCGGCTTGCACAAACCCTTTGGTTTTTGTGAACCATTCAGCGCTCCATTTGTTCTGACCAGTGTGACCGGTATACATCCAAGCACGGTCACTCATCTTGACTTTCAGAGCTACTGGACACACAACAATTATATATGTAATTCACCATGTATATATTCATTAGTTGATCTACTTTGTCAATTTTATTACATCCATGCAACCTACACTCTAATAGGTAATGATAGGTCCTAATCCCACCCGTGTATGTGTAGATTGGGTTCATTTTCCCATGCTATGCTGCGGATCCGACGCAAAATTTCGGCAGCACCTCCCCGCTGTTCTCCTGATACACGTCTCTGCAATAAACAGAGAGGATGTGTACCCGGAGAACAACAGGGGAGGCACTGACGAAATATATGCGTTGGATCCGGAGCAAAGCATATGGGAAAATGAACCCAATCTACACATACTCGGGCTGTCCATGGATAGCGTTGGACAATTCGAAAGAATCAAGGTTATAAATATGCAAATGCATGCATATTTATAACTATGACGCTTTCGAACGGGAGACACATGTTGGTTACGCATACTGATGATTCAAGACACATATATAGCTAGCTATCAAGTTTCATCGGAATAGATCAAATAATTAATGGGGGAGGAGGACTTGTCATTTGTGCTCACCCATGAACAAAGGGGCAGAGCTCGTCAAACGCACGGCGAGGTCGTCGAACACCAAACCTCGCAGCGATGAAACAACTGCACATTTAAAACTACACGATCCACACAATTATATATGATGTTTTTCATAACAAAATCGAAAAATATATGACCTAACTAATAATTCACAAATATATGACCCCGTCGGCCTCTAGAAGGCCAAAGAACACCTTTTCGGGAGGTGTCGGTGGTCGGGGTGTCCTGTCGGTGTCGGGGTGCC
>NC_057797.1:487333935-487367440 GCF_018294505.1 Triticum aestivum
AAGAGGGGGGCCCGTTAAGTTTTTTTTAAGCAGCTCGTCAGTGGGGCCCCTCCCTCTTTGCCGTCTGCTAGCAGACGGCAAAGAATCTTTGCCGTCAGCTAGCGGACGGCAAAGAACTGGCTGATGGCAAAGGCTTTCTTTGCCATCAGCCAGTTCTTTGCCGTCTGCTTTCGAGTAGCTGATGGCAAAGAGCTTGTTTGCCATCTGCTAGCAGACGGCAAAGAGCTGGCAGATGGCAAAGTAGCTGATTCCAGTAGTGACCCCATCTTGTTAGCCTCGATGGCAACAATACAATACGTGCCTTGCTACCCCTACTATCACTGGGAATGGACACCGCAAGATTGAACCCAAAGCTAAGCACTTCTCCCATTGTAAGAAACACCAATCTAGTTAGCCAAACCAAATTGATAGTTCGAAGAGACTTGCAAGGAAATCAAGTCATGCATATAAGAATTAAAAGGGGATTCAAATAATATTCATAGATAAGCTGATCATAAATCCACAATTCATCAGATCTCAGCAAACACACTTCAAAAAAGATTATTACATCGAATAGATCTCCAAGAACATCAAGGAGAACTTGGTATTGATAATCAAAGAGAGAGAAGAAGACATCTAGCTACTAGCTATGGACCCGTAGGTCTGAAGTAAACTACTCACGCTTCATCGGAGAGGAAATGGTGTTGATGTAGAAGCCCTCCGTGATCGATTCCCCCTCCGGCAGGATGCTGAAAAAGGCCCCTGGATGGGATCTCATGGGTACATAAGGTTGCGATGGTGGAAAAGTGATTACGTGGCTCTCCTGGATGTTTTTGGGTATAAGAGTATATATAGGCGGACGAATTAGGTCAGGGGAGCTACGAGGGGCCCACAAGGTCGGGGGCGCGCCCCACCCCCTGGGCGCGCCCTCCACCCTTGTGCCGCCTCGAGTTTCCTCTGACTTACACTCCAAGTCTCCTGGGTGTCTTCTGGTCCAAGAAAAATCATCGCGAAAGTTTTATTCCATTTGGACTCCGTTTGGTATTCCTTTTCTTCGAAACTCTAAAACAAGAAAAAAAAAAGAAACTGGCACTGTGCTCTAGGTTAATAGGTTAGTCTTAAAAATCAGGTAAAACAACATATTAATGCATGTAAAACATCCAAAAGAGATAATATAATAGCATGGAACAATCAAAAATTATAGATACATTGGAGATGTATCAGTGTGCCACAACAATTTCAGCTTCATAGCCATGGGAAGGATCGGATTCAACCAAAGTAATTAACTCTGGGTCGACAGAGAATTCATAATCCTTATCATCAACAAAGATAGGTGAAGTAGCAAACTTAGTATCACATTTCATTCTAGCATTCAAAGATTTTTCTTTTAGTTTGCTTAATAATTTGTTAAGATCATGTCTATCATTACAAGCAAGAAAATCTCTAGCTATCTCCTCATCCATAACATACCTTTTAGGTATGTTAGGTAATTCATATCTAGGAGAGCTAGGCCTAGTAGGTGTTTCAAGATTTTCAATTTCAAGTACTTCATCATTTTCAACAATTTCATCAGTTTCGGCATTCTCAATATCTTTATCTATAGAAATTTGTTCATAAAGAAATTCACCTAGTGGCATATCATCATCAAGCAAGGTACTAGCATCGTCATGAGTAGCATTCATAGAAATAACAGCATCAATAACTCACGACATATCAGGATTTATAGCACGTGGTGGTGTTGCAATTCTACTCAAAATAGAAGGTGAATCAAGTGTAGAGTGTGATGGCAGTTCCTTACCTCCCCTCTTCCTAGAGGGAACGATCTTGGTTTTTTTATCCTTCAGATTCTTCATAGTGATAACTAGATAATAATCCCAAGTGACTCAACAAATATAGCTATGCTCCCTGGCAATGGCGCCAAAAAAAGGTCTTGATAACCCACAAGTATAGTGGATCACAACAGTTTTTGAGGGTAGAGTACTCAACCCAAATTTATAGATTCGACACAAGGGGAGCCGAAGAATATTTGCAAGTATTAGTTGTTGAGTTGTCAATTCAACCACACCTGGAGATTAAATATCTGCAACAAGGTGATCAGTAGCACAGTAATATGATAGTTTTGATAGTGGTAGTGACAGCAATAGTAATAGTAACAATGATAGCAATGATTTAGTAGCAGGTGTAACAATAACAACAGTAGTCGTAACTTAGCAAGAACAATATGTGGAAAATTCATAGGCATTGGATCGGTGGATTCGTTGGATGATATTCATCATATAACAGTCATAACCTAGGGCGATACAAAACTAGCTCCAGTTCATAAATATAATGTAGGCATGTATTCCGTAAATAGTCATACATGCTTATGGAAAGAAGTTGCATGACATCTTTTGTCCTACCCTCCTGTGGCAGCTGGGTCCATAAGGAAACTAAGAGATATTAAGGCTTCCTTTTAATAGAGAATTGAATCAAAGCATTAACACATAGTGAATACATGAACTCCTCAAACTACGGTCGTCACCAGAAAGTATCTCGGTTATTGTCACCCCGAGGTTTATGGATCATAACACTTAATAGGTGAATATGACTTGCAAGATTGTATCTAGAACATAGTTATAATGGTGAAAACATAAACACTTCAGATCTAAAATCATGGCACTCGGGCCCAAAGTGACAAGCATTAAGCAAGGCAAAGTCATAACAACATCAATCTCAGAACATAATGGATAATAGGGATAAAGCCCTAACAAAACTAACTCGATTACATGATGAATCTCATCCAACTCCTTACCGACCAGCGAGCCTATGAAGGAATTACTCACTCTCGGTGGGGAGCATCATGGAATTGGCGATGAAGGAGGGTTCATGATGACAAAGGTTGAAGATCCCCCTCCCCGGAGCCCGAAACGGACTCCAGATCTGGCCTCCCGACGAAGAACAGGAGGTGGCGGCGACTCCATATCATGAAACGCGATGAAACTTTCTCCCTGATTTTTTCTCCAAATATGGAATTTTATAGAGATAGAATCAAGGTCTCTGGGGCCACCAGGTGGGCACAACCCAACTGGGCACGCCTGGAGGGGGGTGTGCCCTGGTGAGTTGTGCTCCCCAGGACCCCCCCCCCTCTGGTGGCTCTGGGCTCTAGTGTTTTTTATATATTCTAAAATAATTCTTCAAAAAATTTCGTTCCATTCCGAGAACTTTTATTTCTGCAAAAACAACACAATGGTAGTTCTGTTGAAACAACGTCAGTCCGGGTTAGTTTCATTCAAATCATGTGAATTAGAGTCCAAAACAAGAGGAGAAGTATTAGGAAGAGTAGATACGACGGAGACGTATCACCTTCGTCTATCTCATCGTCCTGCCGGTTCAGCTACCCCGTCCTCCACTAAGGGAGTCATGGATTGGGGGGTGTCCGTATGTCCGGGCTATGTGACCTGGGCCGAACTGATGGGCTGCGAAGATACAAGATCGAAGGCCTTCCCCCGTGACCGGATGGGACTCTCCTTTGTTTGGATGGCAAGCTTAGCGTTCTGATGTGAAGATTTCTTTCTTTGTAAACCGACTCTGTACAATCCCAGGCCCCTCCAGTGTCTATATAAACCGGTGGGTTTAGTCCGTAGAGGCAATCGTGATTATACAGGCTAGACATCTAGGGTTTAGCCATTACGATCTCGAGGTAGATCAACTCTTGTAACCCCTATACTCATCAAAGTCAATCAAGCAAGAAGTAGGGTATTACCTCCATTAAGAGGCCCGAACCTAGGTAAACATCGTGTCCCCCGCCTCCTATTACCTTCGATCCTCAAATGCATAGTTCGTGACCCCCTACCCGAGATCGGATGGTTTTGACACCGACATTTGTGCTTTCATTGACAGTTCCTCTATGCTGTCGACAGAAGGTTCGATGGCTCGTTCGATCAGCCACAACGATGTCGTCTTGGGAGAGACTTCCCTCCCCGGCCAAATTTTCGTATTCGGCGGCTTCACGCTGCGTGCCAACTCGACTGGCCACGTTGAGCAGATCGACAACTACGCCCCTGGTCACCACATCGGTTTTGGAAATCTGAACTATGTCGCTGATATCTGAGGAGACTTGATCTTCGAAGGGATCGCGACCCCAACCGCCGCTCTGGCCTTAGATCCAGAGCAGATTACTAGGTCCGAAGACGGGAGTCTAGAGCCCGCCGGACTCCCTGCAAATATGGAACTTGCTATCGAAGATCTTGAGGGGACTGCGTCATCGGCAAACCCAAAGATGAACTGGGCTCCCCTTTTCGCTAAAGTACCGGACTCTCCCTCGGACTCTAGATCCGAATTCTCGAGGTCCGCATCAAGCCAGCATGGCCTGAAGTCTCTCACCCCGGCCGCCCCCGCGGACTCTCGCTTCCCTGTCCAAACGACGCTCCTAAACGATGCTCTGGACTTAATGCGATCCCTTGCCATTACAGAGGAATCGCTTCCGAATTACTCCCAACCCGGACTAGGGGCTGAGAGCGGGGAATTTTACGTCCCACCCGCCACCCACTTCATAGCCACTGTTGAAGACTTAACCGACATGCTGGATTATGATACATCTCCAACGTATCTATAATTTTTTATTGTTCCATGCTATTATATTATCTATTTTAGATGTTAATGGCCTTTATTTTACACTTCTATATTATTTTTGGGACTAACCTATTAACTGGAGGCCCAGCCCAAATTGCTGCTTTTTGCCTATTTCAATGTTTCGTAGAAAAGGAATATCAAACGGAGTCCAAACTGAATGAAACCTTCGGGAACGTGATTTTTGGAACAAACGTGATCTAGAGGACTTGGAGTGGATGTCAAGAAAGCAACGAGGCGACCACGAGGCAGGGGCACGCCCTCCCCCCTCGTGGGCCCCTTGTGGCTCAACTGACCTACTTCTTCCTCCTATATATTTTCACACACCCCAAAAATATCCAGGAGCACCACGAAACCCTATTTCCACCACCACAACCTTCTGTAACCAAGAGATCCCATCTTGGGGCCTTTTCCGGAGCTCCGCCGGAGGGGGCGTTGATCACGGAGGGCCTCTACATCAACTCCATGGCCCCTCCAATGATGTGTGAATAGTTTTCCTTAGACCTTTGGGTCCATAGCTAGTAGCTAGATGGCTTCTTCTCTCTCTTTGGATCTCAATAAAAAGTTCTCCTCGATTCTCTTGGAGATCTATTCGATGTAATCTTCTTTTGTAGTGTGTTTGTGGAGATCCGATGAATTGTGCACTACAAAAAAAGACACATCCGTGACATTTTGGGCCGAACGAAAAAAAATTCTGTCATACATATGACACATCTATGACGATAATTGTGACAAAACCCGGTATCATCATAGATGTGGTGGGCTCCTACTTCTATGACAAAAAATGGGCTTTTCGTCCTGGGTGGGCAAGAGACGTAGCTGCATGACATTCTTCGGGCCGTGCATGACGGAAAAAACCGTGGTAGAAGCGAGGGGGAGGAAAATTTCAGGGAGTTCCCGGTTACGGTGGGAGGTCACGGGCCGAGCGATGCGTGTTTCTCTCGTACACGTACGCGTGTGTGTGTGAGGCATTGGCTCTAACTGAACCCGAGCGATTGCACTGCAGGCTATGCGTTACTGAACCCGAGCAATCGATCGATGGCTGTTAACTAAACCCGATCAAGTGATTCCTTCACTACTGTTGCTAACTGAAGCCGATCGATGTTGCCTCTGGATGAACAGTGAGCGTTGCCGGTGGGGTTGGATGAACAGTTCCCGGTGGAGGTGGATGAACAGGACCCCGTGGTGTTGCCTCTGGATGAACAGGACCCCGATCGATCGAGCCGGTTGGGGCTGGATGAATAGGACCCCGTGGAGGGCTAGATGAATAGGACCCCGTGGAGGGCTGGATGAACAGGACCACCCCGTGGAGGGCATGATGAACAGTAGACGGTGGAGGGTAGGATGAACAGTAGCCCGTGGAGGGGTGGTTGAACTGGAGCCCGTGGAGAGGGCTGGTTAAACAGTAGCCGGTGGAGTAGTGCGCGGTGGAGGCTAGATGAACAGGAGCCCGTGGATGAACAGTCGCATGTGGAGGCTGGAGGAGGTCGATGGTGGATGAACAGTAGCTCGTGGAGGCTGGAGGGGGTCGACGGTGGAGATGAACAGTATCCCGTGGAGTCCCGTTTTGCGGTACACCACACCCCTCCCGATGAACAGGACCCCCATTTCGACTGTAGCGCTCCAACACAAGTCTGTTTCATCCGTTTTGCGGTACGCCACACACCTCCCGATCAACAGGACCCGCATTTCGACCGTAGGAGGTCCGTTTCCTCCGTTTTGTGGTACGCCAGACCCCTCCCGATCAACAGGACCCCGTTCTGAACGTAGGAGGTCTGTTTCCTCCGTTGTGCGGTACGAAAGGCCTCATCTCCATTCCCTATTCTGTCCAAGCCCTCCCGATGAACACGACCACGCATTCCGTTCCGACCCAGCCGGTTGGCTCCCACGCGTTTCGTTGCCTCCCGATGAACACGACGCATTCCGTTGCCTCCCCATGAACACGACGCATTTCGGTGCCTCCCCATGAACACGACGCATTCTGTTGCTTCCCCATGAACACGACGACGACGTTGTTTCTCCGTTCCGACCCAGCCATGTACACGACACCTCGCCGTACGTATGCGCGAGTAGGCGTTCGAGACCCCGCCCGTATGTACACATACGTGGCTGTATTTTCTTTCTTGCACCATGGCCGCTGTACGTACGTGTACATGCTACGTGTGCGCCTCTACTACGACATGTGCGCGCCTCTACTATGACACGTGCATGCCTCTACATCGACCAGTATGTACGTACATGTTCGCGACCAGAATGACAATGCTACGTACGCTTCGACCGGGTGGGTCCCGACTGTCAGGCACTTCCTTTCCTGCAAAGATGTAGCTGGTGGGTCCCAGCAGTCAGGGGGCAAATCGTTTTTTTTGCCCGGACGCACTTCCTTGCATGCGAAGATGTAGCTGGTGGGTCCCAGCAGTCAGGGGGAAATGTTTTTTTCATGAAATACAGTGGCCCATTCGGTGGGTCCCAGCTGTCAGGTGGAGGAATCATTATTTTTCTGTGTAATAAGGAGGCACTTCCTTGCTGCGGCCGTGGACCCAGCTGTCAGCCTCTCCACGTACAGTCCACGTTCGATGGAAGTCATTCCTTGACCACGTTGACCACGCCGCGCCGAGAGCACCAGGGCGGTGGTCGACGGCGAGGCCTAGGAAGGGGACGACACGGAGGCAGGGAAGACTCAACAGTTGTTTCCCACGCGGAGGGGAGTACGACTGTACGATGGTTTACTGGTTCGTCTGCTGTCGCCGAAGAATAACAGCAGGTGTGGGTGAGTAGAGGGATGGCTAGGCCAGCGATGGGAGTACGGTCGGGCAGTGAGGCCTGCACGGCAGCACAGCCGACCGCAAGGAGGAGGGAGCAGGAAGTCCTGCCGGCGCTTGTTTGAGCGGCTGGAGCAGGAAGAGCAGAGATTGAAGAAGCACGACGGCCGTTGGATGGACATCCAACAGTCAGTGCTTGTGCATCAACCTTTTTTAGGAAAGCCTCAAATCTGTGGAAAACAGCATACAACCCATCTGCCATTATTTCTAATAATTTACAGCCCATTTGCTAATTCTTAAGGTTTTTTTTGGAGCCCATATTCTTTTTGTTAGCATTACAGCCCATATTGTGGCAACGATTAAAAAATGATATGAAATTTTGCATATTTCGGTGCGGTCCGAACTATTTTTAATCCCGAAATTTTGACTCACATTCAAACTGAGTTTAAAAATAAATGTATATCAATATAAAATCCAACAAATTCTCCATGCATAAAAATTAATGTAATTTAAAATCTTGAAATGAAAAAAAGATATTTGAAACTAATTGCCGGTTTGATGTGTTTTAAAAATGTACAACCCATTTCTCATTACTGATGGGCCATTTTCTCGGCCAGCCGAATGAAAGCTCTCCTCGTCTTGAAAGATTTGCAGCCCAATAGGCCTGACAAAGCGACTTACTTGGCAAATCACACAAAAACTGGGTTGTGGCCGTGGACCCAGCTGTCAGCCTCTCCATGTACAGTACTCTTCCGATGGAAGTCATTCCTTCACCACGTTGACCACGTCGCGCGGAGAGCACCACAGCGGTGGATGACGGCGAGGCCTAGGAAGGGGACGATGCGGCAGTGGAAGCCCACGCGGAGAGGACTACGAGGGTTCACTGGTTCGGCTACGGTGTGAGGCTGCCATCACCGCAGGGCCTGGCCAGCGGTGGGAATAGTAGGGGGCAGTGAGGCCTCTGCGGCAGCACAGCCGGCCATGGGAGGCAGGAGCATGCAGCACGACCGGCGCTGCTTTGGGCGGCTGGAGCAAGAAGACCAGAGGTTGAAGAAGTACTACGGCCGTTGGATGGACATCGTACGGTCACTGGAGCTAGAATCGTTCATATTGACTAAGTTGACAAAGCCTTCATCCCCGTCAACTTAGTAGGCCCACAAGTTAGCCTCCCAGCAAGATGGTTCCCAGCTATTTCGGCCGGGGGAGTATTCATTTTTTGGTGCATAATAAGGAAGCACTTCCAGTGGGTCCGAGCTGACAGCGGGGGGGGCGTTTTTTTCGTGAAATACGGTGGCCTGTCCGGTGGGTCCCAGCCGTCAGGGGGAAAAGACTTTTTTCGCAAAATACTGGTGGCCCGTCCGGTGGGTCCCCACTGTTAGGTGGAGGAATATTTATTTTGCACATAAGAAGGAGGCACTTCCTTGCAGCGGCCCTGGACCCAGCTGTCAGCCTCTCCACGTACAGTCCACGTCCGATGGAAGCCGTTCCTTGACCATGTTGACCATGCCGCGCCGAGAGCACCAGGGCGGTGGACGACGGCGAGGCCAGGAAGGGGACGACGCGGAGCCGGAGAAGACACGGCAGTGGATGCCCACACGTAGAGGAGTACGTGGGTTCAACCTTCGCTGTGGTGTGAGGCTGCCGTCGCCGCAGAATAATAGGGGGTGTGGGCGAGTAGAGGGATGGCCTGGCCAGTGGTGGGAGTAGTAGGGGACGGTGAGGCGTCCACCGCATCGCAGCCGGCCACGGGAGGCAGGAGCACGAGGCACGACTGGCGCTGGTTTGGGCGGCCGGAGCAAGAAGACCAGAGGTTGAAGAAGCACTACGGCCATTGGATGGACATCGTACGGTCACTGGAGCTAGAATCATGCATATTGACTAAGTTGACAAAGCCCTCTGTCCCCGTCAACTTAGTAGGCCCACAAGTCAGCCTGCCACTAAGGTGGGTCCCAGCTAGCAGGGGTATTCATTTTTTTGTGCGTAATAAGGAGGCACTTCCGGTGGTCCGAGCTGACAGCAGGGGGAACGTTTTTTTCGTGAAATACGGTGGCCCGTCGGCTGCCGTGGACCTAGCTGTCAGCCTCTCCACGTACATTATTCTTCCGATGGAATTCGGTCGTTGACCACATTGACCACGCCGCGCCGACAGCACCACGGCGGAGGACGACGGCGAGGCCTAGGAAGGGGACAACGCGGAGCTGGGGAAGACGCAGCAGTGGATGCCCACGCGGAGAGGAGTACGAGGGTTCACTGGTTCGGTTGCGCTACCGTCGCTGCAGTATAACAGGGGGTGTGGGTGAGTGGAGTGGAGGGATGGCCTGGCTAGCGGTGGGAGTAGTATGGGGGCGGTGAGGCCTCCGCGGCAGCACAACCGGCCACGGGAGGCAGGAGCAGGTGGCACGACCGGCGCTGCTTTGGGCAGCTGGAGCAAGAAGACCAGAGGTTGAAGAAGCACTACGGTCGTTGGATGGACATCATACGGTCAGTCGAGCTAGAATCGTGCATATTGACTAAGTTGACAAAGCCCTTCATCCCCGTCAACTTAGTAGGCCCACTCTACTGGGTCCCAGCTAGCAGGGGGAGTATTCATTTTTGTGTGCGTAATAAGGAGGCACTTCCTTGCATGCGAAGATATAGCTGGTGGGTCCAAGCTGTCAGCGTCGGTAACTTTTTTTCGCGAAATACAGAGGCCGTTTCGGTGGATCCCAGATGTCAGGTGGAGGAAATCATTATTTTGCGCATAATAAGGAGGCATTTCCTTGCGTGTGGCCATGGACCCAACTGTCAGCCTCTCCACGTAGAGTCCACTTCAGATGCATGTCGGTCGTTGACCACGCTGACCACGCCACGCCGAGAGCACCAGGGTGGTGGACGATAGCGAGGCCTAGGAAGGGAACGACACGGAGGCAGGGAAGACTCGGCCGTTGTTTTTGTTTCCCACGTGGAGGGGAGTACGACTATACGAGGGTTTACTGGTTCGTCTGCCGTTGCCGGAGAATAACAGCAGGTGTGGGTGAGTAGAGGGATGACTAGGCTAGCAATGGGAGTACGGTGGGGCAGTGAGGCCTGCGCGGTAGCACAGCCGACCGCGGGGAGGAGGGAGTAGGCAGTCCCGCCGGCGCTTGTTTGAGCGGCTAGAGCAGGACGAGCAGAGATTGAAGAAGCACGACGGTCGTTGGATGGACATCGAACAGTATACAGGCCATCTGTGGAAAGGCTCAAATCTGTGGAAAACAGCATACAACCCATCTGCCATTATTTCAAATAATTTACAGCCCATTTGCTAATTATTACGGGATTTTTTGGATCCCATATTCTTTATGTTAGCATTAAAGCCCATATTGTGGCCATGGTTAAAAAATTATACGAAATTTTGCATATGTCGGTGCGGTCTGAACTGTTTTTAATCCCGAAATTTCGAGTCACATTCAGACTGATTTTAAAAATAAATGTATATCAATATAAAATCCAATAAATTGTCCACGCATAAAAATCAATGCAATTTAAAATCTCGAAATGAAAAAAAAGATATTTGAAAATAATTGCCGGTTTGATGTGTTTTAAAAATGTACAACCCATTTCTCATTACTGATAGGCCATTTTCTCGGCCAGCCGAATGAAGCTATCCTCATCTTGAAAGATTTGCAGCCCAGCAGGCCTGATAAAGCGACTTACTTGACAAATCACAAAAGAACTGGGCTAGCCATTTTAAGAAAGAAAAAAAAGTACTAGGCTGGTCTGTGGTAAACATAAAAGAAAAGGCTGTCTCGACAGGCCAGAGTGTCCCGCACAACCTAGTATTTCCGAACGGACGTGTAGGCCAGGGCGCCTCTTCGTGAACCGTGGCAAACTCGCAACCGTCCACCGAATCTTCGCCTTTCCCTCTCGATTTGGAACTGTTGTCCCACGCTCTTCCTATCCCTCCTCCATATTCCTTCAGCCCTTCACCCTTTCTTCTGCCATTGTTCGATCGTCTTCTCCATGGAGGGAACAGGCCGGAAATGACCCCGTTATTCTTGCCCCGATCTGAAAGATGACATGGTGGAGGAACTCACTGATCGGTGCGACGTCATCACCTCGGCTAGCATGGCAGGTTTGTTCAAGCCCATTCTTGACTCAACTAATAACATCATTACAAAGAACCCAAGAGTCAAGGAGCGGTTTGATCTCCCCTATCTTCTTTGCCGTGACCCTAATGACTGGCGCCGGCATGACGGAGGCCTCGCCCTATGCCAGTTGATGCCGCTTGATAATGATACGTATGATGTTAAGATGCCATCGCTCGAGGGCTAGGCTTGGGAGGGTGCAAATGGAGATTGGGTTGTTTACATTGGGTCCAACTACGAGTGGGAACTTGTGAATGTGTACACTCATCACCGGGTTCCACTTCCAAAAATCTCAGCACACTGCCCAGAGGTTGAGCACACCGGTAATGTACACACGTTCAAATACGATCATGGTGACTGTCTTCTACGGAAGATAGCAATTTGTCGAGTTCCCAACCGCTCTTGGAATTACAACAACTATCAAGTTGTTGCTATCTTCGACAAGCTTGTTGCCGTCCTTCGTGGTTCGACTCGATGGATATTGCTCAAAAATCAGTTTCTGTACACGGATGAGTACTATGATGCAATTCAATACGAGGGCCTTGTGTTTGCTGCCACCACTCGTGGCACTGTTTTTGCATGGCATCCTAGTAGTTTCGATACGTTTGTCTTCCACCGTAATTATAATTGTTTCATCCACATGCATGCGGGTTAGCAAGTTTCCCTTTACTAATTAACCTTCTTCTTGTGTTTCCAAGGTCCTGTGAACATCCCACCACCTATACTTGAAATTTTTTATAACCAAGGGGGAGATGACGATGGTGATGATCACGAGCATGAGGACGAGCGGCGCCGATATACTCTGTGGCGCCTGGCAACTAATTCCGATGGATCACCTCTTCTTGTGTGTATACAACCCACTAATGATTTTACTGGTAAGGAAGCAGGTGTCTCCCATGGTCGCACTCTCCGGACCTATTCCAACACCCGTTGCATGGTATTCGGGATGGATACTAGTGTGCTAGCGCCAACTCCTTCTCCCTGGCACATAATTGATAGTCTTGGAGAAAACTCGCTCTTCCTTGGACAAAACTATCCGATGATGGTGAAAGGCGATCCAACTGCTGTTGACACATTTATGAGAAGCAATTGTGTCTATACCTCGGACATTTGGGTGGTTCCCTACCCTTGTACATATATAGTAGGCCGCTTCAGCCTGGATGATCAGTCATGCGTTGGTCTCCAGATCGACAACAGATGGCCCGTCCCAGAGAATTAGTTGTGGTTCAAAGCAAGTGTTTCCAATGTCGTGGAATTGTTGAGTTGAAGTTCATTTCATGGCTTGTTATTTGTTGTGTGGTGAAAACTTTAGTATTTATAATGTAGCCTCGTTGTCGATGTGAGTTGATGACCTGTTGTATGTAATAAAATGATATGCCTGTGATGAACTTACTAAATTTATGAATGGCTTTCGAGTCGCTTCTCTAAATTTGTACTAGCTTTACATGCTTCGCGTGTCGGGCGGGTGTTTTTAATGTAGCCATATGTTAATGTATTTGTTGTATGTAACCAGCACCTTGAATCCTCGATACTAGTATACTATATACTAGTAGGAGTAAGTAGTAGGAGTAGTAGGGTGGCATGGGCCAGAACAAGCATTCACGTCCAGGAGGACAACACACGCCACGACCACGACATCCATCTGACACCATATTATTTCTTGGAGTCTGTGCTAGAGCAATCTCTTCAACCTTGTCGTTTCTCTAAGGCTGGTTATAGTGGGGAGTAACTTAGACTAGTGTCATGCATATGACACTAGTCTTTGTTACTACCTTCATAGTGCAAAGTAACATACAAGTAGTATCATAGATGATTGCATTTATTACATTATAGACTCATTTCACTTTGGTTTCCGTTATGTTATAGTAACATATTATGTTACTCCAAACATTTCTCTCCTCATTAACTATATGCCACATAAGCAAACTTGTCTTGAAATACGCTATGTTACTTGCTAAGTTACTCCCACTATGACCAGCCTTACTTCAGCCATCGCGCGGCAAGCGAGGCGGGGGTTTGCCGATAGTCGGTTTCCTTAACTGCGGTCCCATTTGTAAGGCCAACTCCAACGAACGACCCCAAATGGACCTCCTTTTTGCACGAAATCCAACGATAATTTTGACAAGAAGAGCAAGACCAAAGAAAACAAGAACCACAAGAATACATTTTGCTACTCCTGTAAGTTGGATTAGTGCCTTCTCGTTGCATTCATTGTTGATCTGCGGAGGCCCGATCTTGTGTGCTTCTTTCTTCTTCGAGTGTAAAGAAGTAGATGTTGCTTCCTCGCATCTAGTCTCATGTCTAGCCTCTATTCTAGTAGGAGTACCAACAAGTGCACTAATCTCATCCGATAGCAGAACCGAAGATTTGGTCGGGTTCTTCCTCCTTTTGTCGACACGTGGGACATCCAGCATCCAGGTCGTGTCATGAAAGAAAATAGAGTGGTAGTTGAAGCCATGAGATGTGTGAAAGTGCGTTATATCGACTAGAGGGGGGGGTGAATAGGCGATTTTTATGAAAGTCTTCAAAACGTGGGAGTTATGAAGACAAACGATAGAAATAAACCTAATACCCTGCAGCGGAAGGTAGACTACACTAGGCAAGCCATAGTCAAGTATTCAATAGAGTGAAAGCACAATGACTAATAGCAGCAATGTAGTAAGGATCAGGTAGGAAGATATTGTGAAGCCAGACAGAACACGCAGTCATTCAGTGAAGACAAAAGATAGTGCAAACATACAATGACTTCACAAGGAGTAACAGTAAGTAAAGGGAAGGGAAGATGAGACCAGTGACTCGTTGAAGACAATGATTTGTTGGACCAGTTCCAGTTGCTGTGACAACTGTACGTCTGGTTGGGGCGGCTAGGTATTTAAACCTTAGGACACACAGTCTTGGACACCCAGTCCTGAACACGCAGCTCAGGACACCCAGTCCTCACCGTATTCCCCTTGAGCTAAGGTCACACAGACCTCACCCAATCACTCTAGTAAGTCTTCAAGGTAGACTCCCAAACCTTCACAGACTTCGTTCACCGGCAATCCACAATGTCTCTTGGATGCTCAGAACGCGACGCCTAACCGGCTGGAGGATGCACAGTCCTCAAGTGTAATAAGTCTTCAGATCACACGGACAAGAAGACTTAAGTGATGCCCAATTCTCTTTCGCTTTGGGTGGTTAGGGCTTTATCCTCGCAAGGAATTCTCTCTCAAAGGCTTCGAGGTGGGTTGCTCTCAAACGACAAAAGCCGTACTCTCATTTGAGCAGCCAACCGTTTATGGTTGTAGGGGGTGGGCTATTCATAGCCACTTGGCAACCCGACCTGATTTGTCCGAAATGACCCTGGGTCACTAACGAAGTGACACGTGTTCCAACGGTCAGGTTTCAAACTCACACGGCAACTTTACTTGGGCTGCAAGCAAAGCTGACTTGTCCGACTATGGACAAGATTCGCTCTCATAGTGTTCACTCGAAGACATAGGTTTTGGTTAGGCATCACTTCAGTCATTTTGACTGGTTCTCATGGACCCCACTTAACAGTACGGTGGTTCCTATTACTCAACACAAAAGAAGGAGAACTACGAAAGATCTAAGTCTTCAAGCTCCATAGGCTTCATGTGGTGTCTTCTCTTGTCATAGTCTTCAATGTGAATATCTTCATATACCACCTTTGACTTCAATGTCTTCATACATTTTTAGGGGTCATCTCTGGTAGGAAAATCGAATCAATGAGGGACTTCTACCTGTGTTATCCTGCAATTCTCACAAACACATTAGTCCCTCAACTAGGTTTGTCGCCAATACTCCAAAACCAACTAGGGGTGGCACTAGATGCACTTACAATCTCCCCCTTTTTGGTGATTGATGACAAACTAGTTGAAGTTTTCAATGGGGAATATAATCTGTGAAATTGTAAAGGATAAGGAATTGTCTTCATAAGTTGCAAGGGCTCCCCCTGAAGATGTGCATATAAGTAATTTGCTTTTGGAATGCAAATGCACATGGCAGGTTGTACTTGTGGAGATCCACTTCAACTTATGATGACAATCCACTATGCATGTGAAAGTATATGAAGATAATGACAATGCATAATGGAAAATGGACGTCTGCAAAATGATCTAAGTGCGGAATTTATCGTCGCACATGCGGAATTTATCATCACAAAACAAAGTGGCAGATAAGTAGCAGACGACCATCGAGTTTAAGTGTTACAACTCAAAGAACCAAATGTAGCAAAACGAGAGTTGTAAGCACGAAGCAAAATATAAAGCACCCGCCCATATGGACCCGCTTGAAGACTATCAACCTCATATGCTTCTCCCCCTTTTGTTAGTAAGGACCAAAAAGGTTTGAAGACATAGAGCATCTACTCGTTCCCATGCGGAGTAGGTGAAGTAGCAGGGTCGTTGGTGGTGTTTGGCGGTGCTGAAGAGCTTGGAGCAGAGTTGACGCGTGCTGAAGGAGGTGGTGGTGAAGTAGCATCATCTTCATCCTCGATAACACTGGCAGTCACTGTTGCAGCAGATGAAGAGAACTCAGAGTCTTCAAGGGATGGAGTTCCTAGCAGCACAGCTCTTCGAGGAGGTGTGGAGTCAAACTTGAATTGCTTAGTGAAGCCATCCTCTTGGAGATCATCTTCAGAACAAATCATCGTTAGCCCTTTCCATGTGCGGCGACAGTTTTCATGGGCAACGAAAGCATTCTTAGTGGCAAGATTGCGAATGCGATTAACATCCACCAAGAGGCTTTTCATCTGACGCTTCAGCCAGTCATGATGTCTATCCTGTTTCTGATGAAGAGCCACAAGAAGCTCTCGGTCGTTGAGAACACGAGTGCGCTTCTTGGGTCTTGGAGCAGTTGTACTATCAGTGGCTTCAGTAGACGCAGGGTGTGGTGCACGTGTAGTGCCAGCCAAAGGATACACCCGAGTGACTGCTTCAACTCCTTCAATGTTCTGTGAGAAACTCTGATGCTCTACATTCTGAAGACTTAGAGGTTCCTTTGCAGGCTCAGGATAGATGACTTTAGTAGAGATATCCACATCAGGTAGAAAGATCCTATGATTGCGAGCAGATGGCTGATATGAGATATCGGAGTGAAGTTTAATTAGCCGCATTACCCATGGGGCGTAGAATTTCAAGCCAAACAGATCAGAGCCTGATGCAGCAAGTTGGCGGATGAATAAGTCCTGTGCATTGAAGCATTTTCCATGAAGAATATAGAAGACCAAAGTCTTCATTGCACCCTAGTAGAGATCGCCAGCCATGCTCGTAGAGATCGCCAGGAGTGGGCAAACCAGTGAGCTCAATGATGTAAAATGCATTGGCTTCATGATGAACGTTTCTGGTTATCCACTCCAGGACCCAAGTCTTTAGATCTCTGTTGTACCCGCGGATGTGAAGTGTGGCATAGAATTGGAGCAGCAGCTCTTCATTCCAATGCTCTTGGTCAGTAACGAACGGCAGCAGTCCAACTTCCTTGAAGCAATCCAAAGCTTCTTCCAGACAGGGCAGACCAGCTATGGCTTCAATGTCAAGGCGCTTGTGTGGGAAGATGCGACCTTGGTTGTAAAGAATGCATGAGTAATAGCTTCGCTGAGGATAGCTCCAGAACCGATTAGATGATACCCTTTCCCTTGAGTAGGGGTTCCTGGAGCTATCGAAGAATGTGTTGTCTGCCCTGAAGCCATTGATATTGAAGGAGCCAGGTGCTGATGCAGGACCTGGGAACCTTGGCAATCTTGGGATTGGCTTCTCTACCTGAGGCTTGTGCTCAACATGGTAGTCGAACTGGGGACCGGTAGCAGACTCCTGAACAGAAGTGACGGGATCAGTGGCTTCGCTGTCTTCTTCTTCCGTTGGGGAGGGCTCCACATTAGCTTCATTGGTGGTTGTGGCAGCCTCAAGATGTTCATCCTCGACTTGACGAGCTGGAGGGTCGGTCACAAGCACTTTCTCCTTGAGAACTGCTTCTTGGTGGGACAGGGGGACTTGTGGGACTTCTTCTTCCGCTGCTGATGCAGCCGGATTGTCTTCAATAGAGATTTGAGGCCTTGGACCTTTGTGAAGCCTGTGCAATGCGGGTGACGCCTGTGGAGTTGGAGTGGGCTGGGCCTCATAGTCTTCTTCCTCTTGTGGGCGATCTGCCCATGAAGCATCTTGTGCAATTGGCGTCAGTGGACGACCAATGCTGATGAGTTCGCTGTTTTCAAGCTGAGGAAGGACTGCACCATCTTCTACATTGTCATGTTGACCAATGTCTTCAGCAGCAATGGGATCAGCTGCTGGAAAGTCTTCAGCTTCATGAGCCTCTGTGGAAGCAGGCTCATGGATGGCAGTTGGCGTTCAGCTTCAGGATAGACCATAGAAATGGGTTCAACTATCAAGGGCTCTATGGGAGCAGCCCGATCTTTCTAGGTCTTCCTCTTCTTCTTGGAGGGGGCAGTTGGAGAGGCTTCAGAATGTTTCCTCTTCCTAGCTTCAGCCTCAGCAGTCCTTGTCTTCTTGAGCTCTTAAGCGGTTGACCGGCTTTTTGGCTTCGAGCCAGTCAGTCTAGTTGGGAAGACAATCGGAATTGCCTCCTGCCTTGGTGCGTCAGGTTCAGCCGTAGCAGGCTTCTTCTTCTTCTTTGCCGCCATCCTGGGGTCGATGCCAGGACGCCCAAGGGCCTTGCGCTTCTCAGCCTCATTGTAGGCTTGCACACATCTGTCAGCCAGAGTCTTCATGCACTCACGCGAACCCTGAGCTTCTGCACGTTTCTTTACAAAGGCTTCCTTGAGCTCGTGCATCATACTCTTGAAGTTCTTCACTTCCTGCACGCTGAGCTTGGCCATATGCTTCTTGAACTGAGCCTTTTCATAGTCAATCTTTTGCTTCAGTTCAACAATGCGCTGGGCAATAGCGAGTTCTGAAGCAATGGCACCTTGGAAGGCGACACTGAGGCCAATTGGTAGTTGCAGATCTTCAAAGCTGATGTTTGGCGTGTCAAACCACTCGTCAATGAAGTTGTGGATGATGGTCACATCAAAGAGAGGCAGATCATTGAAGATTTCTTCTTCTTCTTTGCTCTTGATGAGTTGCTCAAGAGGTCATCTACTAGATCTTCATCACTTGACAGATCAATGTCATCATTGCGCAGAATGGCAGCAGCAGTTAGCTCTTGTCCGGTGTGAGGCAGAGGCATCTTGACCTTCTAGGGCTTGGAGATGCGAGATAAGTCTTCGGACTGCACACTGTCTTCAGGAGGTGCAGTTGCCAGTGGCTTCGCCCATGAGATTTTTGGTGAAGGGGCAGGCTTTGAAGCTTTAGGCTTCTTCAGCTTCTTTGTCTTCGGCGCTGCAGGCGCTTCATCTGATTCAGCGTCAGCTGCAGGCTCATTCACTGCAGTCCCTTGAACTAAGATGCGGGTGATGAGGGCTTCAAGGTTGTAGAAAGGACCGATGACATTGGGTTCTGCATGTCGTGTGCCATCTGCCCTTGGTGCTGAGGGACCAGGGTTGAAGTCTAACCCCAAAGTCTTCTTGTTCTGCCTCGCTGAGTTCTGGGCAAACTAGAAGTTGCGCTTGAACAGATTGTCGTCACGACACCATAATAGTGACGATGGGTGTGCATCAGCAGGCTGTGGCCCACGGACCATGCAGGGATAGAAGCCTTGTGCAATGGCTTCATCTCTGGACCTGGGTAGAAGATTCTTGTATAGGATGTCTCCCCACGGTCTCTTGATGGCATTTTTCTCAGCATATTCCTGGGTTACAAATCGGTATTTGAACCATTGTTCTGCCCAATATCTTCGAATCCATTGGATTCGGGTCTTGCGCTGATTGTAATCCTCTTCAGGATCTGTCTTGTACAGTTCTGAGAGTTCATCTGGCAAATCTCTGGATGTTTCTCCATGATGCTTTCTGCCACCCTTCCTTGCTGCTTTCTCTGAAGCCATAAACTTTAACTTGAAAGGCTTCAACACGTTCAAAGGCTTCAAAGGTTTTTGCTTGCTGGACCAACAGGAACTGGCTTCGGGAGAATTAATGTGATGCTGTAAGAATTCTGCAAATGAATGCAGACTATGAGAACCAAAGGATTCTCCCACGGACATGTACCTGTGACAGCATTAAGGTGCGAGGGAAGGGGAAGAGGTCATATGCATTCTCAGAAGATTTTGAAGATAAATCAGTTTAGAAGACATTGACCTCATCGTGCGAAGACATTCACTCATAGATAAGGAGTTGGTTCCAGATTTGTACGAATCCACAGATCAGTACTAGTGAGGAATCTAACTACTTTGTGAAGCATAAGTGAATATACTAGGCATGTTATGAGATGTAGTATGAGAGAGATCTAACTTGTGTGAATAGAAACTGCTTGTGGTAGAAAGTGACAAATCCATAGGATCAACGGTGCTGTAAAAAGGAAGTTTTATTTACCACACTAAGAACTGCTAGACGAAGTGGAAGATGAGGCCGAGCAGTTCGATCTTCCGTGCCCTAACTTGGCGACGGAGGACACCTACGGCGACGGCGGAGAGGACGATGTCTGCGGTCGGCGTGAAGACGGCGTCGGAGAGGTTGCGGCAGCGAAGCGCTTCGTCGCCGGCGTCGTCGAGGGCTAGCGGTGGCGCTAGGGTTCATGCGAGAGTGGAAGAAGAGATAATGACCGATGTGAAGTGTGTATTTATAGGTACATGGGCGGCACTGTGCTATTACACAGGTGCCCCTGGCGATTCGCATCTGAGGAACACGTGGCCATTATGCGGAATTTTGGGGTTTGTTCCATGTCCCATGCACGCCTTGATTGTCGGGTGGTCGTTCCTACTTCTCCGGATTTCATGTGGAGGAATGAGCATTGAAAATGGACTTAATGGTTGTCTCTGTATCTTCTGCTGACAAGGACGCAGCGAAGACATTCGACAGTTTCAATAGAATGCATATGATTTGGAGAGATAGAGTTTGAGATAGAAAGCATAGAGAGGTTAGGGTCCTATCACATTCACTTAGTTCAAAAGATTCAACAATGAAGACATAGCTATAAGTGAATGTTGTAGAGGACAGAACACTAATATATATAATATATATATATATATATATATATAATCAACATAGTGAAGATAATCATGAAGATATGTTGATATCGAAGCCAAACCAAATGTGAAGACATTGCAAGGTAACGCCATGAGTGAAACACTTCAAAATAGAACATTTGGTGGTGGCGTTACCCACCGTATAGGAAGTATTAGACCCAGACACGGCGCACAATTATCGTGGTGCTCCGAAGTCAAATTCCACATTAATGTATTCACACTTAGAATGTATGTCTTCATTGATTGAAGATATACTTTACTTCGTGTGTTGCACATCTAAGTCATCAATATGCATTAGGGTTAGGATGTGTGCCTGATCACAGGACATTTGAGGATTCCAGGATATTTAGCTCACACCGTAACTTGCAAAATCTCTTCTCATCCAAGGGCTTGGTGAAGATATCTACCAATTGCTCTTCAGTGTTGATGTGTATGATATCAATATCTTCCTTCACAACATGATCTCTGAGAAAGTGATGATGAATTTCAATGTGCTTTGTCTTCGAGTGCTGAACTGGGTTGTTGGCGATCTTGATGGCGCTTTCGTTGTCGCAGTAAAGTGGCACTTGCTTCAGATGAATGCCATAGTCCTTGAGTGTTTGCTTCATCCATAGAAGCTGAGCGCAGCAAGATCCAGCAGCAATGTATTTAGATTCAGCAGTGGAGACAGATACACAGTTCTGCTTCTTTGAAGACCAACATACAAGTGATCGTCCCAGAAAGTGACATGTGCCTGATGTAGACTTGCGATCAACTTTGTCACCAGCATAATCAGCATCCGAGAATCCAACCAGATCAAACTCTGAGCCCTTTCGATACCATAATCCTAGAGTTGGGGTGTGAGCCAAATATCGAAGAATTCGCTTCACAGCTAAGTGATGCGACTCCTTTGGTGCCGCTTGAAATCGAGCACACATGCAAACACTAAGCATAATATCTGGCCTAGATGCACATAGATAAAGTAAAGAACCAATCATGGAGCGGTATACCTTTTGATCGAACTCTTTACCATTGTCGTCGGGGCCCAGATGATGTTTGGCCGGCATTGGTGTTGTGAAGCCTTTGCAGTCTTGCATACCAAACTTCTTCAGGCAATCTTTGAGATACTTCTCTTGGGATATGAAGATGCCGTTGCGTTGTTGTCGTATTTAAAGACCGAGGAAGAACTTCAGCTCCACCATCATGGACATCTGATATTGCTCTTGCATCATATATCCAAACTCTTCACTGTACTTCTGATTGGTGCAGCCGAAGATAATGTCATCCACATATATTTGGCACACAAACAGTTCACCATCATATGTCTTCGTGAAGAGAGTGGGGTCTAGGGAACCAGGTATGAAGCCTTTGCTCTTCAGGAAGTATTTGAGTGTGTCATCCCAGGACCGAGGGGCTTGTTTGAGTCCATACAGTGCCTTGTTGAGCTTGTATACCATGTCAGGATGTTTTGGATCTTCAAAGCCAGGCGGTTGTGCAACATACACTTCTTCTTCAATCTTGCCATTGAGAAAAGCACTCTTCACATCCATTTGATTTAGAAGTATGTTATGATGATTTGCATAGGCTAGCAGTATGCGTATGGCTTCAAGTCTAGCCAGAGGAGCAAATGTTTCATCAAAGTCAATGCCTTCCACTTGAGTATATCCTTGAGCAACGAGACGAGCTTTGTTTCTGACAACTTGACCATGCTCATCTTGCTTGTTGCGGTATATCCATTTGGTGCCTATTATATTGTGCTTCCGTGGATCAGGACGCTTAACTAGTTCCCATACATTATTCAGCTCAAACTGTTGAAGCTCTTGTTGCATAGCTTGAATCCATTCAGGTTCCATGAAGGATTCTTCAACTTTCTTGGGTTCTGTTATAGAGACGAATGCGAAGTGCCCACAGAAATTTGCTAGCTGAGTTGCCCTTGAACGAGTGAGTGGACCGGGTGCATTGATGCTATCAATTATTCTTTCAATCTGCACTTCATTGGCAACGCGAGGATGTACATGGCGAAGATTTTGCTCTTGCTGATCATTGTCATTGTTAGAAGGAATGTCTTCAGGCTGAGCATTGTCTTCATGTTGATCAGGTGCTGAGATGATAAGTTCTTCTTCAGGATGACCTTCAGAAGGTATAATTTCTCCAGTTCCCATTAGCTTGATTGATTCACTAGATGGAACTTCATCTAGCACATTTGGCAGTTGCTCTCTTTGTGAACCGTTGGTCTCATCGAACCGCACATCCACTGTTTCAACCACTTTGTAATGAAAGAGATTGAAGACTCTGTAGGAGTGTGAATCCTTTCCATATCCAAGCATAAAACCCTCATGTGCTTTTGGTGCAAACTTTGAGGTGTGATGTGGGTCCTTGATCCAGCACCTTGAGCCAAATACTCTGAAGTAACTGACATTTGGCTTCTTGCCAGTAAGGAGCTCATAAGATGTCTTGTTCAGAAGCTTGTGAAGATAAACACGATTGATTGTATGGCATGCAGTATCAATGGCTTCAGGACAGAATTTTCTTGGGGTCTTGTATTCATCTAGCATCGTTCTGGCCATCTCAATGAGTGTTCTGTTCTTGTGTTCGACGACGCCATTCTGCTGTGGCGTGTACGGGGCTGAGAATTCATGTGTGATGCCCAAGGTATCAAGATATGTATCAAGGCCAGTGTTCTTGAATTCAGTACCATTTTCACTTCTGATGTGCTTTATCTTGGCGCCATAATTGTTCATAGCTCGATTTGCGAAGCGTCTGAAGACATCTTGCACTTCAGTCTTGTAAAGGATTATGTGCACCCAAGTGTATCTAGAATAATCATCAACAATAACGAAGACATAGAGGCAAGCAGTAGTAGTAAGAGTTGAGTAATGAGTGGGACCGAAAAGATCCATGTGAAGCAGTTCAAAGGGTCGAGTAGTGGTCATGATTGTCTTCGAGGGATGTTTGGCCCTCGTCATCTTCCCTGCTTCACAGGCACCGCATAAGTGATCTTTCTTGAAATTGACGCCCTCGATGCCTATGACATGCTTCTTCTCTGCCAGGGTGTGGAGGTTCCTCATGCCAGCATGCCCAAGCCTCCGATGCCAGAGCCAGCATTCTGAAGCTTTTGCTAGAAGACATACGACAAGTTGTGGTCCTGCTGAGAAATCTACTACGTACAGATCATCTTTTCAATACCCTTCAAACACTAGAGACTTGTCAGATTCCATTAGTACAAGGCAACAATATTTTCCAAATATTACGATCATGTTCAAATCGCAAAGCATTGAGACAGACATTAAGTTGAAGCCAAGGGATTCAACAAGCATGACTTTATCCATGTGTTGATCCCTTGAGATTGCAACTCTACCTAGACCCAATACCTTACTTTTACCAGTGTCAGCAAATGTGATGTGGCTCTTGTCGGATGGACATAAGGTTGAGTCCATAAGAAGACTTCTTTTGCCAGTCATGTGATTTGTACACCCACTATCAATAATCCATTTTGAAGATGCTGGTGTCGTACCCTACAGTGCAGTTAGGGGGATAGGCTTCACCAAGAGCATTGTGAAGCAAAAACATTTGACGAACCAATGGGTTATGAAAGCTTAGATCCAGATTAGGACTAATAGGGAGAGTAGCAAGCGATTCAGGAATGAAGTACATAGTAAGACCATTCGGGCATTTGATCTTGCACCCTACAAGATGTTTAAGGTCCCCAGCAATGGCGTCAGACGATTTTGGTTTTCTGCTGGAGACCTTTCCCTGCAAAAGAGAGTTAAGCTTTCTTAGCCACCCACATCTTCAAGGGTGGCTGAGAAGCAATAAGTCTAAGTGCAGCATCTGAGAATTTTGGCTTTGGAGCCCTAGCAAACAGTCTTGCAGGCGGACAATAGTACTCATAAGAATAAGTAGAATAGTTCTTGGTCTTATGAACATGGCGGTTTGATGAACCACTCTCATATTCATATGCCTAAGTATGGTTTCCCTGCAAAACATTTGCGTTAGTGCGACTCAGGTGAGTCCTCTGTCTGTATGAAGCCTTTGGACCATATGAAGCCTTTGGTCTGAGGTTTGTCTTCTTCATGTGAGGTGTCATGATGACATTCACAGGAAGATTCTCCAGACACCTTTTTGGAACCCAGATCTTCTTCATAGGCGGTCCATTCCTGCAGTTAGTACCAATGTACCTGGCAAACACTTCACCATTCTGGTTCTTAAACAGTATATAGTTTGCATCAAAGGATTCATCAATGATAATGGGATTAGCACAAGTGAAGCCAGATAGAATGGATGGGTCTGCTGAAGGTTCCTTTGCAGCAACCCACATGGTTTTGGGGTACTGCTTAGGTTTCCAATAAGAGCCATCAGCATTCATTTTCCTTACAAATCCAACACCCTCTTTCCTCGGGTTTCGGTTCAGTATCTGCTTTTTGAGGACATCACATAGTGTCTGATGCCCTTTAAGACTTTTGTACATCCCTGTTTCAAGCAATGTCTTCAACCTAGCATTCTCATCAGCAATAGCAGTGGTATCCTGAACAGAGGGGTTAGTTACCACATCAACAGTTGAAGATATTGCAACAGTAGTAGCAGTAGAACATTCAGCAACAGAAGTAGCATTATCATGCTCAATGCATTTAAGACATGGTGGTTCAAATCCTTCCTGAGCGGGACTGATCTGTTTGGCGCGAAGTGACTCGTTTTCGTTTTGAAGATCTCCATGAACCGCTCTCAATTTCTCAAGATCTTGTTTCCTTTGAAGATAATCATAGGAAAGCTTTTCATGAGTTGTTGAGAGAGTTTCATGACGACTTTCAAGTTCCTGATACTTAACGTGAAGATTTTTTTATGTCTTCAATTAAGGATTCAGATCGAGTCATTTCAGCACCTAACCGATCATCGCTTCTGTCTAACAGTTTTTGAATATGTTCCATAGCTTTCTGTTGTTCACTTGCAATTTTAGCAAGTGTTTTGTAGCTGGGTTTTGAATCACAATCAGAGTCATCGTCACTAGATGTTTGATAGTGAGTAGTGCGTGTGTTTACCTTGGCACCGCGTGCCATGAAGCAGTAGGTAGAAGCGGAGTAGTCCTTGTCATTTGCATCGGTGTCGGTGACGAGTTCATTGTCTTCAGTATTGAAGATGGACTTGGCAACGTATGTTGTAGCTAGACTTGCGACGCCTGAATTGGACTCCTCAGACTCCACCTCCGCCTCCTCAGAAGCGGACTCCTCTGAATCCATTTCCTTGCCAACAAACGCACGTGCCTTGCCAGATGAGCTATTCTTGTGTGATGAAGACTTTGAGGAAGACTTGGAAGAAGACTTTGAGTATTTCTTCTTCTTCTTGTCGTCAGAGTCATATTCCTTGCTCTTCTTCTTCTTTTTGTTCTCATTGTCCCACTGTGGACACTCAGAGATGAAGTGGCCAAGTTTCTTGCACTTGTGACATGTTTTCTTCTTGTAGTCATGAGCAGAAGCTTCATCATTCCTTGAGCTTGATCGGGAAGACTTTCTGAAACCTTTCTTCTTGGTGAATTTTTGGAACTTCTTCACAAGCATAGCAAGTTCCCTTCCAATGTCTTCGGGATCATCAGAACTGCTGTCAGATTCTTCTTCAGATGAGGAGACAGCTTTTGCCTTCAAGGCACGAGTTTGCCCATAGTTTGGACCGTAGATATCTCTTTTCTCAGAAAGCTGAAACTCATGTGTGTTGAGCCTCTCAAGTATGTCAGATGGATCGAGTGTCTTGAAATCAGGACGTTCTTGAATCATCAGGGCTAGGATGTCAAACGAACTATCAAGTGATCTCAGTAGTGTCTTGACGACTTCATGTTTGGTGATCTCAGTAGCGCCGACGGCTTGAAGCTCATTTGTGATGTCAGTGAGTCGGTCAAATGTGTGCTGGACATTCTCATTGTCATTTCGCTTGAAGCGGTTGAAGAGGTTGTGAAGGACACTGATTCTCTGATCTCTCTGGGTTGAGGTGCCTTCATTGACCTTGGAGAGCCAGTCCCAGACCAGCTTAGATGTCTTCAAAGCACTCACACGGCCATACTGTCCTTTGGTCAGGTGACCACAGATGATAGTCTTGGCAGTAGAGTCCAGTTGAACAAATTTCTTGACATCAGCAGCAGTGACACCTTCTCCAGCCTTGGGAACGCCGTTTTTGACGACATACCATAGGTCGACATCAATGGCTTCAAGATGCATGCGCATCTTATTCTTCCAGTAGGGATATTCAGTTCCATCAAAGACGAGGCACGCAGCGGAGACTTTAATTATCCCTGCAGTCGACATAGCTAAAACTCCAGGTGGTTAAACCGAATCACACAGAACAAGGGAGCACCTTGCTCTGATACGAATTGAAAGTGCGTTATATCGACTAGAGGGGGGTGAATAGGCGATTTTTATGAAAGTCTTCAAAACGTGGGAGTTATGAAGACAAACGATAGAAATAAACCTAATACCCTGCAGCGGAAGGTGGACTACACTAGGCAAGCCATAGTCAAGTATTCAATAGAGTGAAAGCACAATGACTAATAGCAGCAATGTAGTAAGGATCAGGTAGGAAGATATTGTGAAGCCAGACAGAACACGCGGTCACTCAATGAAGACAAAAGATAGTGCAAACATACAATGACTTCACAAGGAGTAACAGTAAGTAAAGGGAAGGGAAGATGAAACCAGTGACTCGTTGAAGACAATGATTTGTTGGACCAGTTCCAGTTGCTGTGAAAACTGTACGTCTGGTTGGGGCGGCTAGGTATTTAAACCTTAGGACACACAGTCCCGGACACCCAGTCCTGAACACGCAGCTCAGGACACCGAGTCCTCACCGTATTCCCCTTGAGCTAAGGTCACACAGACCTCGCCCAATCACTCTGGTAAGTCTTCAAGGTAGACTCCGAAACCTTCACAGACTTCATTCACCGGCAATCCACAATGTCTCTTGGATGCTCAGAACGCGACGCCTAACCGGCTGGAGGATGCACAGTCCTCGAGTGTAATAAGTCTTCAGATCACACAAACAAGAAGACTTAAGTGATGCCCAATTCTCTTTAGCTCTGGGTGGTTAGGGCTTTATCCTCTCAAGGAATTCTCTCACAAAGGCTTCGAGGTGGGTTGCTCTCAAACGACAAAAGCCGTACTCTCAATCTGAGCAGCCAACCGTTTATGGTTGTAGGGGGTGGGCTATTTATAGCCACTTGGCAACCCGACCTGATTTGTCCGAAATGACCCTGGGTCACTAACGAACTGACGCGTGTTCCAACGGTCAGATTTCAAACTCACACGGCAACTTTACTTGGGCTGCAAGCAAAGCTGACTTGTCCGACTCTGGACAAGATTTGCTCTCATAGTCTTCACTCGAAGACATAGGTTTTGGTTAGGAATCACTTCAGTCATTCTGACTGGTTCTCTTGGACCCCACTTAACAGTATGGTGGTTCCTATGACTCAACACAAAAGAAGGAGAACTACGAAAGATCTAAGTCTTCGAGCTCCATAGGCTTCATGTGGTGTCTTCTCTTGTCATAGTCTTCAATGTGAATATCTTCATATACCACCTTTGACTTCAATGTCTTCATACATTTTTAGGGGTCATCTCTGATAGGAAAACCGAATCAATGAGGGACTTCTACATGTGTTATCCTGCAATTCTCACAAACACATTAGTCCCTCAACTAGGTTTGTCGTCAATACTCCAAAACCAACTAGGGGTGGCACTAGTTGCACTTACAATGTGCATCTTGGGTTAAACTGTAAATATAATCTTACTACACTTGAGTAACTCCAAAAGCGGCCACCGAAGATCTTTATTGGATTTATTTTTCATCACCAGCACGTCGAGGTGAAAGATGTGCAGGTTCAGTTGGTCCTCTTGTGTTTTCACTGACATGTGGGGCCGCATGTGAGCAAGCAGACGATGGGCTCCGCGCGTCCGCTGGTTGGCTGAGAAGAGAGATTGAGGAGGGCTGAGCATGGACTGCAGGAAATTTGTTCCACGTACCTCGATATAGGATCGATATAGTGGGGTGGTGCTACGTCTTGAGCTTGTGTTGGTTTTCCCCGACGAGGAAGGGATGATGCAGTAGAGTAGCGTAAGTATTTACCTCAGTTTTTGAGAACCAAGGTATCAATCCAGTAGGAGGCCACGCTCAAGTCCCAAGTACCTACACAAAGTGATAGCTACTCGCAACCAACGCGATTAGGGGTTGTCAATCCCTTCACGGTCACTTGCGAGAGTGAGATCTGATAGATATAATATTTTTGGTATTTTTGGTATAAAGATGCAAAGTGAAATGTAAAAGCAAAGTAAAAAATCAAAGCAATATTAAAGTAATAGAGATTGATATGATGAGAATAGACCCGGGGGCCATAGGTTTCACCAGTGGGTTCTCTCAAGAGCATAAGTATTCTACGGTGGGTGAACAAATTACTGTTGAGCAATTGATAGAGTTGAGCATAGTTATGAGAATATTTAGGCATGATCATGTATATAGGCATCACATCCATGACAAGTAGACCGAAACGATTCTGCATCCACTACTATTACTCCACTCATCGACCGCTATCCAGCATGCATCTAGAGTATTAAGTTAAAAGAGAGTAACGCCTTAAGCAAGATGACTTGATGTAGAGAGATAAATTCATGCAATATGAAATAAACCCCATCTTGTTATCCTCGATGGCAACGATACAATACGTGCCTTGCTGCCCCTTCTGTCACTGGGTAATGACACCGCAAGATCGAACCCAAAGCTAAGCACTTCTCCCATGGCAAGAACTACCAATCTAGTTGGCCAAACCAAACAGATAATTCGAAGAGACTTGCAAAGATAACCAATAATACATAAAAGAATTCAGAGAAGATTCAAATATTATTCATAGATAGACTTGATCATAAACCCACAATTCATTGGTCTCAACAAACACACTGCAAAAAGAAGATTACATCGAATATATCTCCACAAGAGAGGGGGAGAACTTTGTATTGAGATTCAAAGAGAGAGAAGAAGCCATCTAGCTACTAACTATGGACCCGAAGGTCTGAGGTAAACTACTCACACTTCATCGGAGAGGCTATGATGATGTAGAAGCCCTCCGTGATGACGGCCCTCTTCTGGCGGAGCTCCGGAACATGCCCCAAGATGGGATCTCGTAGATACAGAAAGTTGCGGTGGTGGAATTAGCTTTTTGGCTCCTGTTTTGATCGTTTGGGGGTACGTAGGTATATATAGGAGGAAGGAGTATGTCGGTGGAGCACCGAGGGGCCCACGAGGAAGGGAGCACACCCTAGGGGGGGCGCCCCCCACCCTCGTTACCTCCTCTTTGACACCCTGGAGTAGGGTCCAAGTCTCCTGGATCACGTTCGGTGAGAAAATCACGTTCCCGAAGATTTTATTCCGATTGGACTCCGTTTGATATTCTGTTTCTCCGAAACACTAAAATAGGCAAAAAACAGCAATTCTGGGCTGGGCCTCCGGTTAATAGGTTAGTCCCAAAAATAATATAAACGTGGAACATAAAGCCCAATATAGTCCAAAACAGTAGATAATATAGCATGGAGCAATCAAAAATTATAGATACGTTGGAGACGTATCAGGTGGCATGGGCCATAACTCAGTAGCATTCACATCTAGCAGTATGGCACATGCCACCCACACGAGTCCCATCCGACACCAATTTTCTTGGAGTGCGTGCTACAGCCTTCTCTTCTCCCTCCTGTTTTCTCAGCCATCACGCGGTGGGCGGGGTGGGGGTTTACCGATAGTCGGTTTGCTCAACTGCGGTCCCACTTGTAAGTGAAAATGCAACACCGCACGCATTCCTGCTTGGGCGGCGTGCCGGACCAACCATGTGGGGGTGCGACGCGAACACGGCAGGCTTTTCCTTTTGAACTCGTAACTTGTAAAATTTGGGTCTGCTCCATGGCGCGACCGATAGATAGAAAATAACGATTTTGCCTAGAGTAATGAGAAGTTTGGTTCTGGCGCCGTTCATGCATGGAGTACGTACGAAAATTATGAAGTTGATGCGAAAGGTAAGATAATTACTGTAGTATCATATACTACTACATGGATTTGACGGAAAGATAAAAATACATACGAATCCATCAACGTTCAACGACATCCTCATGCCCTAGTCCGCCGGGTCACCAACCGACGTGTGAGGAGCAGCAGCGTTGGCGGCGAGCTCAAGGTGCTTCTGAACAGTGTCGTCCAAGGTTGCCCTGCGCTCCAAGAACGCAAGCATCCTATCGTCCTCCTCACACATGTAGTAGTTCTTATGGACGATTTGCGCGTAGACGTGGGTGATTATGTCAATGGTGTCTTGCTGCGCCAGGCGCTGCGCGGTGAGCGCGACCTCGAGGTGGACATTCTCCGGCGCGACGGCGGGCAGTCACAGGGCCACCAGTGCTTCGAAGAGGTTGTTACCATAGTGGCCGTTGAGGGTGGCGGGCATCGCAGAGCCTGGGCGCGTCGGCTGGAGGCTTACGTCAAAGTCGTCCGCAAGCATCTTGACAACGGTGAACTTGTGGAGGAAACTGACGAGGACCTCGTCGAACAAGGAGACAAAGCTATCGTCCAAGCGGCCCCTCGCCCTGGCGGCCTCAAGCAATACTACCTGGAGACGTTCCTCGGTGTCGGGCCGTAGGCCGCCGTCGTGGACCATCTAGCACAGCCGGCTAATGCTCGCGCACATCGCCTCCATGGGTCTAGCGTAGCTTCTAGTCAACTGATCTTGCGATTTGACTGATCACTTAGCCCTTGGTTAGCGTGCGTAGGTGCGTAGGATTTCGTACTACTCCCCAGCCCTCTACTGCACCTGCCTTTGGCTGTATGATAGGTGGGCCAGCCACCACCTAGGGCCACGTTTCATTCACCCAAAGGCAGTTACCGTAAGTCAATGAAGCTGCGTCCCCCTCCGTGCCGGTGCAGTATAGTCATCTCATCGGACCTCTAGTTGGGGCCAAACGAGAGAAGTTTGATGTTTACTGGTTTATTGGTCCCCTTTGCATTTTGCGCCAAGTTTTGACCTTTGATTTAACTATTAAGTGTTAATGCATGTAAACAAAAATGTTGTGTAAGTCACCTTACAAAAACCAAATAATCCCAAAATACTTAGGCACGGTGCATTAACTCCCTCCTTGTTTCTTATTCGTGACATATCAACCAATGAGAGATGTGGGTCGTGCATGCTTTCAATGACTCGAGTCTATCAAACATGACATGCAGTGTTTAGTTCATTGCATGTAATCCGATTAGTACTCTAGTTAGGAGTAGCAAAAAAACATTAAGTTCTCTCGCCGATAGGAATAAAACACCATGTATTTATTTACAGAGGGAGTAGTACATTTTTGGTGACATGCATTACTAGATATTGCTAGTCAAATACTAAAATCCAGATGGATGTGGTAGTACTCCTAAATCCAGGCGGTGGTGCTACTAGTACTAGTAGTAGTACTACCAATGTAGTAATGGGAGTACTAGCACTATACTATCTATTGGTCAAATTATTACGTGTTGCTCCTCACAGTGAAGTGACAAGACCCTATGCCGGAGATGACACCTGAGTATAGGCGCCGTGTTCGGCATACCATAGTCAGCCTGACCGTCTGCAGTCACTATCATCATGGCTGTAGAGCTAGCCTGCTTACAACTAGCCCTGTTCAACATAATTTCCCGTGCGTAGATGCCCGTGCATTGCACGAAACACCAAGATTGGGGGTGGATGGCTCCGGCAGCGGCCATCACACCAGATTTTTCCATGGCCTTCTACTCCTAGATGTGGTGGGGAGGAGATGAGGCTGATTGTGAGAGACAAGGAGTTGTTTGTAAATAGGGAACAAGTGCGGGCATCTTTTTGCAAAAATGGAGAAGCTTGGTTTGTATGCGTCAGATCTAGATCCGACGGCTATTGGTGAAAGATGGGAGGCACAACATCATCACCAACTCAGGACCTGTTTGATTCGCAGGATTTTCAAAATGCAGGAATAGGTCACCCTGTGCGTTCGGTTTATTCGGTTTACATGGTTCGATTTATACGGTTTTTCAGTTTGTACGATATTAATACTTCGGTAAATATGGTATGAAATTAAAATACGGTTCGGTTTTGGTATATACCAAATTATTTCAGTATGGTTTCGGTATATACCATAAAAACCAAAGTTGACGCTAATTTTGAAATGACGTAATAATAATTAGCAAATTTATGACTCAAAACACATACTATTCTACACAAATAGTATATGACTATATATATAAGTATATATGCATGCATTGATTCATCTGTTGATGGTTATGGACGTGCTTAGCATTTTAAAAATAGAAAAATGACTATGTTACAAGAAAAAATTACATGCTTAGTAGTGCATTTGACTCATGTACAAGAAAAATGACAGCTTGTATCGTTGTTCATCTCAAGAAATATAAATTTATTTTTTACTTCGGTTTATTCGGTTAACCGTTCGGTTTTCCGATATATACCATAAAAACCAAGTTCAAATCTGTATGAAAAGTTCATACCATACCGAAACCAGAAACCATAAAAACCATAAAATTGGTTCGGTTCGGTTTATTTTCGGTATGGTTTTTTGGTTTGGTTTTTAAATGCACAGAGTGAGGAATAGGACACGACAATATTACATGTTTCAAACTAATATTACAAATGTTAGGAGTAATGCTGCACCTACGAAGAGGGAATTACTAGGAAGTTTACGTAAGAACTTTCGTTACTTTAGGCGGATGCAGCATTATCGTACAAACTAAAATCCACCGCCCTGACAAGCCACTAATGGGCAAATAAGTTTTCGAGTCTCTGGCCACTTGATGTTTCAAAAACAAATTCAGCTTCTGCGGAGAAATGAGCTCCACTGTGTACTCGCGCGGGTGTGGCTGGGCACGAAGCGTGAGTACGTGCACGGTGCACCTATTCTCTTCTTGTATACGTACACCACCTACATGGGGTTGTGTGAGAGAGATGCAAACCTAGAGAGATATAGTGTGTTG
>NC_057797.1:487367888-487391846 GCF_018294505.1 Triticum aestivum
AAATTTAACATATGCAATGTGTGTGAAATAGAGTCCTGGATATAACATATATATAGAGGGGGCGATCCACGAGAAGAGAGTGGAGGTATCATCGGCTTGACGTGTCCATAGAATCGAAGAGAGGGATGTTGTGTGTGTGTGCGCGCGCCCGCGTGATCGATAAAGAGGGCCATCGAATTTGTGTGTGCCCACGTCAAAGATATAGAGTGGCTGGCCTACTGGAACGTGAGATGGGACATGTGCAGTTTGTCTCTGTGGCATGGATACCTACCTGCAGCGCTCGACTATTGGTGTGTGGTGGGGGAAGAGGGAGGCCCAATTAACTATAGAGGTACAATGGCTGGTATATGTGTGGAGGAGGAGAGAGGCCTACCTCATGTATTAAGGAGATCGATCTGCCTCATGTATTAAGGGAGATCAATCGGCATCCATGCATATGTGCAGGAGATGAATAAGGTTGGGAGAGAGACAGAGCTAGAGTG
This sequence comes from Triticum aestivum, assembly GCF_018294505.1. Lineage (NCBI taxonomy): Eukaryota > Viridiplantae > Streptophyta > Magnoliopsida > Poales > Poaceae > Triticum > Triticum aestivum. The sequence goes on from NC_057797.1 coordinate 487,368,371, forward strand.
TTGGAGGGGGTGGTAGCGGAGTTGCTTCTAACAAATGGTGGGATAGGCTTGCTAGACAAACGCAGGGCACACCCGCAATATCAATAAGAGAGGAGATGGCTGCTTGTTGTCTATGCACGTGCGTGTGAGAGACGGGTCAGGAGGCATGCACGAATGATGAGGGGGGACAACGTGGCTGTGGTAAGCAGATGTAACTACGTAGGAAGATCAATCGCCCTTTGTAAGAGAAATGAGAGACATAACTTGTGAGGTACGTCGATCGATGGTGGGGTAGTTAAAGTCGATCTAGGTATATGTCGGGAGATCGATCGGTATACATGCATGTGTGTGTTAGAAGCAAATGAGGCGCGAGTAGAAGGATAGAGAGAGAGGGGGGGATGCATGTAGGAGGTGGTACGAGACGCATACTATATCGAGGGGGAGGAGTGTGCAAGTACGAGAACGATGAAAAGAGTGGTGGGAGTGAGGCATGGACGGTGACAAGAGAAGAGGGGAAGCTTGTGTTTGTGCTAGGCACACCTGGCTAGAGAGGCATATCGATCAATGTGTGCCGTAAAGAAGGAGCTGGGGGGGCTCTACACACCGTGGGTGAACGACCTAAAGTGAAAAGATGAATTTGCGCGATGGAGCTAGAGAATGCTGAGGGAGGGTGAGAGGGATGCGGGCGTGTGCATGCACAAGATAAAGTTAGCGCTAGCTACAAAGATAGGAAGGTTGTGTGGGTGTAAAAGACGAATAGAGATCATATATGCTTCATTATAAAAAGCGAATTCGGATATTTGAAGAATTTATCATAGTGTTTGAAACCGACGGATGTGTGAATATATATAACGGTGATACACATGGTGTGGTTATGAACATGGTATACTACATTTAATATGTTTTATCTCTACTCTTATAAAAAATGGAGTTGTTGACGATGGTGTGCCTGCCATCCTGCATTATAGGCCGTCTGATTTATATCTGGCGGATAGCAAGGAAACTATGATGGTTGAAGTTGGCAACAATCATGATTGTAGATTCTTATTGAAATAGAGAAACGAATTCAAATTTAGTTCGAATTGCAGTGGTAGTATAGACATTTGGAATGCACTAAAATGTTGGTATGAGTAGGTTACATGCATTATACAGCAAGCGAAAAAAATTAATCAGACATAACATGGATTCATACTCCCTCCTTCCATCTATATAGGGCGTAATGAGATTTTTAAGACCGCCTTTGACTATTGACAAGATTAATAGTACATGACATGCACAATGTGAAAATTATATCATTGAAAGAACCTTTCACAGATGAATTTAACGATGTGCTCTGTGTAAGTTGCATGTCATATATCATTGCTCAAATATTTGGTCAAAGTTAGCATCGAAAAACGCATTAGGCCCTATATAGATGGAAGGTGGGAGTAGCTTTGAATAGCATTTGTATAGTAAAATGGGGCAAGACTCTCTCTTTGTGTGGTGTGAATAGTTTTATTTTTTTCGTTTTCTTTTTGGTTAAGGGGAGTGCGAATTGATTTGGTACGTACAAGTACAATATTACTACACGTTAGGCTTGTCCCTAAAATTCAACCGGCGTCTTGTTATATCCCGAAAATTCAGATATCGTGCTCCCAAAACTGGCGCCTTCACAACCCGCGCCTTGCTATCCTGAAATTACAACGCGCGCGAAAACTCCCACCAGCTGCCAAATCCCGACGCGTGAAATCCCCCTTCTAACCCTGAGCCGAAAGGGCCGTTAGTTCAAATCGGTGGGGGTACTTTTGTAACACACCCTACATTTTGGACAAGCGCGTTCCTAAGTCATGCTTCACCCCCTCCCATCGCCCCCTTTTCGCCATTTGAAATCCCAGGCCGCCATAACCTCTCCGCTCCAGCCGTGAAACCCCACCCTCCTCTGTCTGCCATGTCACCGCTGCCCAGCTGGAGCCTCTTCCCCGACGACGTCGTCCAGCGCAACAGCTCGACGTCCCTCGTCCACCTCCCAAGATGAGGATCTGTCGTCCATCTCGCCGTCCCACCGGTTCAGCCGCCCCATCCTCCACCTCCAAGGAGCTGCTCCGACGATTGCATCGTCTATCGCGGCTGCTCCATCCCCACAGCGCCGCCTTAACCTGCTCCACTGGAACCGCAACATCCTCACCGACTCCTCGGACGAAGCCGGGGCCTACTCGGCGCCACCAAAGAGGTTATACACTCATCACATTGCACCTTCTCCTTAACTCGACCTCCCGGCGCCGATGGTGCTCCATCCTGCACCCCCATGGAGCGGCTACCTTGAAGCCGACGTCGCGGGCGACATCTCCACGGCGGCTCTCCCCCAATGCGAGTTCCCATCGGTGGCGGCGTCCATACCAGCCGGATATGTTGCTCCTGCTCTGGCTCTCGATCGCTCGCTCGCCCAGCTACTGCTGCTGCTCTCCCCCTCGCTCGTGCTGCTGCTTTGCTCCGATTAAGCCACACTTCAGTCGACTGAATCGACTTTTGGGTCAGTCGATTTTCAGGGGTTGGGGGGCTCGCCGGAGTTAAGGAAGAACCACCCGCAGCGGGGACGGGGGCTCGCCGCAGAGGTACCCCACTATATATCTTAGGGTTCAGGGTGGGGGCGGGGGGCCTAGAGGGCTGGCCGAGGCGGCGGTGGCGAGTTGTTTCGGGGCGGCAAGGTGGCGCTGGGGCCGGCGGTTCGACCGGTGGTGGCTGGCGGCTCAGGGGGGTGCAGGTTGAAGATGAACTGCAGGCCCTCCCTAAACTACATGTCAAGTGCCTCTCTGCTACCATTGCGTTCAGTTTCGACAGTAGCATTCAGATTCCACAGTAAATTTCAGTTTCGACAGTTATGTTCAGAGTCAACAGTTTTTACCTCATCTGTTGTAGTCAGGTGGTTTTTGGTGAAGTTAATTTTACATCCATTTTACATCATCTATTGGAGATGCTATTAGAATCCCACTTGAGATTGATGATGTCTGTCTTGTGCTCCTTCAGCCTTGACGTCTTACGGCTCACTGGAGCTACTCCAACAACAAAATGATCCATCACAACAGAGCAGTGCCCTGGACGCCATCTACAGATTCCTCAGATCTTCCTCCACACCTCCGACAGCCACCTCTGCCTCAACTGCTTCAGCGACCAACCCAATGATGCTGAGGTCGACACGGCTGCGGCAAAGAGGTTGTACACTTGTTGCATCACTTATTACTATACATTCACGTTGATCCATTAGGGCTATGTTGGTTCAACAGAAAAACATCGATCCACTGGTTGTTACCGTCACTCCAAATTTCTGCATGCTCTCCTTACATAATCTCACCATATTTTTTCTTATGCATGTCAGATATTGTACACTGTCATGTTGAACATGTAGAGAAAAAGAGAAGAGTTTTGCGTGGCAATACAATGTCATGCAGACATCACTCCATGGTGGGTTCAATGGCAAACCCTCCCCACCCCTCTCCAGATTGTAATCCAGAGGAAGATATCTGTTCTGAGGCGGATTCGGACGCCGCTGACCACTCCTATTTACCCCCCAAGGTGTTTGATCTACCTTGGCATGATGATGTTAGTCATATCATGCATATGTTGCCTTGTAGTGCCTACTTTTAACATCATATATGTCATCTGCTTAGTTTAGACATGTTCTGTAATGCCACCTGTTTAGTTTCTATATCATATATGGGAATTATGCAGTCTCATGTCTTTTAGCCAGCCATAATATATGTGAAATGTTCAATGCCATCCTGTTCAACCAGGCATCATATATTTGAATGATATGTTGCCCATCCTTTTCCTCATTACATTTCCATTTGTCGACAATGTTTGTACATTAAACTACTCTTCCTGTGAATCAGCCATTTGGGTGGGAGATGGAAAAATCTGGAGTGAAAACAAGGCCTTCAGAGCAGACAGTGCTACCTGTCGAAGCAGATCACTTGTTGGGTCTCGATAGCTCCTCAGAGATGGATTCAGAGACAGATGACCAGTCCTATTCCCCCACTAAGGTGTATGCTCTAACTTGGCACGGTTATACTGCTCATATCATGCATACGGTGTCTTGCATTGCATAGTTTAGACATCATATACACAATATTCAACACCATGTTCTTAGTTCAGACATCATATCGAATGCCCTCTCTTTAGCATATAAATAACATATGTGAATTAAATGATGTGATCCTGATTACTTAGATAACATGTAGGTGAATTATGTCATGCGATATTGTTTAGTTATTCATCATATCTTTGAATTATGTTATGCTATGCTATCCAGTTTAGATAGACATCATATATGTGAAATTATGTCATGCTATCCATTTTAGTTAAACAATATACATGTCAACTATTTCATGCCCTCTTTTTTCCACACTATCTGTTGCATCTGTCTCTCATACAATGTTTGTACATTCAACTATGTTTCCTGTTTATCAGCCATTTGAATTGGAGCGGGTGATGCCAGTATCTAGCGGACTAAAAACACGGTCTTCAAATAAAACAGTGCTACCTCTTGGTGGAGATAGCACCCCTGTTGTACATGCACAAGAACCAGCCCTACCACACATAACCCAAACTTTCACAGATTGTACCCCTACTACGATGGACAGAGAACCAGCTTCACCCAATCTAACCCCAACCCCAGCCGATAGTAACCCAGTTCCTGTTGACACATCACCATCTCCACCATAGAGCTCCCAAACAAGAGCAGTTAGTAAGGCAGCTCCAGTGCCCATAGGGACAGTACTATCACGGCAAACCCCAACTACACCAGTTAGTACGCCTATTCCTGTGGAGGAAGCACAACCAGCTAGTCATAGTTTAGCATCTATCGCATTTGATGTTGTTAAATCGTATGTGCATATCTTCCCATCTTGGAAACATTATACTGAAGATGAAGGGAAATGCCAGTTGCAGGTGTTTGTCCAGGAGTTATGTGTAAGTAATGTTATTCATGGCAATTACTTTGCTTCGTCCCATACATCCTACCTCCATGATGGTTATAATACAACAAATTTTCCCATTTTTCTCTATAGAGAAGGACCGATTTGGAAACTCAGGATGAGGTAACCTGTGTTTATACCTCTGCTATCTTCAAGAATGCTTGGTGGCAGTATCGGAATTACCTGAAGAAAACGTACTTCACCGGCAAAGAAACTCATCGAATTCCCTTACTTTCTCCTTAGACACATTTACTGGATGATGACTGGGAACGCCTTGTTCTGTACTGGTCCCAAACCAAGAATGTGGTAAGGTCTATGAGCTCATTTTCTATTTTTAAGTATTATATTCTTGCGTCTTACTGTAATCTGTTCATGTAGAACAAGTGCCTAAACCTGAAGAACAACTGTTCTAATTTAAGACTCCATTGCTACCATAGGACACAGATATATGTTTGTTTGAGGCTTTTATTATGTACTAGTACTTGGCAATAGAAGACTTGGTAGTTTAATCCTGTCCACCTTACTAATGAACTCGTTCACCGAAATGAGTTTCATATACTAGTACATGCTAAACTTGTTATGTGTCTGCTTGTTTCTTCTTTTAGAATGCTGACAGAATATTGGGGAAGAGTGCCTTATTAAGCAATGGTAAAGGAAGTAATGCAGATAAGGTTCAGGATAGTGACACATCATGTCTTGGTTTAGTATTGGAGTTACTGGCCACTACCGCTTGCACAAGCTATTCAAACTCACTGTCTGAATCAGCTCGGTTTCTTGAGTCTCAACTACAAGCCGAAAGACATCGATCAGCTGTGCTGCGACAAGAAGCGGAAGGACTGCGGAAGTCCCTGGAGCATTCAGATGCATACTTTCTGGTGCAACGGCAAGCGTTGGAGGATTTTAGCGTCAAACAGGACAAAGCTAATCACCTTGCTAAGCTTATTGCCAGCATGGTGGATACCCAGGATAACATTTCTTGAGCTCTTCTGAAGTTGTTTCAGTTATGCTCTTGTTTTGCTGCCGTGTTTATTTGCACTGGTGGCCAATTTTGACGGCTAGTGTATATGATATGCTGCTTTGTTCCCTATATTTGCACTGGTGGCAAACTTTGATGCCGAGTGGATGTAATATGTGTAATAGCCGTGATAGCCTAGCGTTAGTTGCTTGCTTATTTATTTCCTTGTTGTCTTGTTTATTTGTTTGCTTGTAGTCATTGCAGTTCTTTTTCCGCGGTTAACTAGTGGCTGCAATAACCTAATTTTTAAAACTAGGCCAAAATAACCATGGGCTAATATTTACTGTAGTGACACTAGGCCTCCTATGGGCCGTAGAAACAGTGGGCCGTCTATGGGCCATAGAAACAGTAGGCCTTCTACGGGCCGTAGAAACAATGGGCCTTCTACGGGCCGTATCATCAATGGGCCTTATACGGGCCGTATGATCGATTGGCCAAACATGGGCCAATAACAGGCCGTATTATGGCTGTAAACGGGCTAGAGTTGGAATCGTCCGTTCATGGGCCGACCGTAACAGGCCATCGTTAATAGGTCGTATTTGATGACGCTATAAAAACGGCCCAACATATTAATGGACCACAAACGGGCCGACTATAACCATGGGCTGAATTTGGCCCACAAGCAGAAAATGACAGTAACGGGCCGTAAGTAAACGAATGCTGGAAATGAGCCCAAGAATAAATGGGCTGTGAGAAGCCCGAAAGATAACATGGGCTGGAAACGGCCCAACAGAATAACGGGCCGTTAATGGGTATAAAGTGATACACTGTTCATTATGGGCCAGTTTCACCACGGGCCGTTAATGGGTGTAAAGTGATACACTATTCATTACGGGACAGTTTCACCACGGGCCGTTAATAGGCCAAGAGTTACATAGGGCCTCATATGGGCCAAAAGACGTCATGGGCCATACATGGGCCAGAAGTGAAAACGGGCTGGAATCATATTGGATGGCCCAGATGACACTACTGGGCCTAATTCAGATGGGGCGTAACGGGCCTTGGGTTAGCGGGCTGTAAATGGGCTATATGCGAACAGGCCGTTAACAGGATTTCCATGGGCCGGGCCGCCACCTTTTGACCAAGTCAAACGGGTCGGCCTTTTCACAGGAATGGGCCTCTGTTGGGCCGTGCCACGTGTCGATGTATCATAGGCGCCTTCTGTCCAATGAGTGGTTGACATCTGTCCCAACGATGAGCCGACACGTGTTTCCTCCAGCCAATAGCTTAACGGCGTTCCGTTACGGTGGATGCCACGTGTCGGTCACCCTTGACGAAAGCACTTCTGTGACGCTCGATTTATCGTCATGGAAGTGGACACTTCCGTGATGATAATTTTGGTAATGTCATGGAACACTTCAACGACAGCACAGGTATGACTATCTTGATTCTGTCATAAATTTGTCATGGATGTACATGCATGACAAAAAAAGCGACCTACTATGACAAACACGTATCATCACGGAAGTGTATTTTTTTGTAGTGGTGGGTTTATGATCAAGTCTATATATGAAAAATATTTGAATCTTCTCTCAATTCTTTTGTGTATGATTGGTTTATCTTTGCAAGTCTCTTCGAATTATCAGTTTGGTTTGGCCTACTAGATTCTTCTTTCTTGCAATGGGAGAAGTGCTTAGCTATGGGTTCAATCTTGCGGTGCTCGATCCCAGTGACAGAAAGGGAAACGACAGTATTGTATTGTTGCCATCAAGGATAAAAATATGGGGTTTATATCACATTGCATGAGTTTATCCCTCTACATCATCTCATCTTGCTTAAGGCGTTACTCTGTTGTTATGAACTTAATACTTTAGATGCATGTTGGATAGTGGTCGATGTGTGGAGTAATAGTAGTAGATGCAGGCAGGAGTCGGTCTACTTGTCATGGATGTGGCGCCTATATACATGATCATACCTAGATATTCTCATAATTATCCTGTTTTCTATCAATAGCTTGATAGTAATTTGTTCAACCACCGTAATACTTATGCTATCTTGAGAGAAACCACTAGTGAAACCTATGGCCCCCGGGTCTATTCTCCATCATACAAGTTTCCAATCTATTTTATTTTGCAATCTTTACTTTCAATCTATATCATACAAATACCAAAAATATTTATCTTGTTATCATTATCTCTATCAGATCTCACTCTTTCAAGTGGCCGTGAAGGGATTGACAACCCCTTTATCGCGTTGGTTGCGAGGTTCTTATTTGTTTGTGTAGGTACGAGGTGACTCGCGCATGGTCTCCTACTGGATTGATACCTTGGTTCACAAAAACTAAGGGAAATATTTACGCTGCTTTACTGCATCACTCTTTCCTCTTCAAGGGAAAACCAACGCAGTGCTCAAGAGGTAACAAGAAGGATTTCTGGAGCCGTTGTCGGGGAGATCTACGACAAGTCAAGACATACCAAGTAGCCATCACAACTCTTATCCTTCGCATTACATTATTTGCCATTTGCCTCTCGTTTTCCTCTCCCCCACTTCACCCTTGCCGTTTTATTCGCCCTCTTTTCCTTTTGCACTTTCTTTCTGTTCGCCTCTTTTTCGCTTACCTCTTGTTGCTTCTTGCCCTTATGGCTTTACCAAAAGTAGTTGATCCTCACCTTAGAATGTTGGAAGAAATCAAAAAGAACGTTAGAAGCTTTATGTCCTTGCAGTTTGGGCATAATAATTTCTTTAGAAATGAGCATAAGGAACAAAAAAGTTTTATCGGTTTCATGAATAAAGAGCTCGACGATATGTCTAAGGAATTTTATGGTTTAAAATATCAGCTTGCTCATCTTGAAAAACTAATTGCTGAACTCTCAGATAAGCAGGCCACCTTAGTTAATAAGATGGTCGCTAAACTGGGAAGTTTTCATGATAATAAGGATGAAGATCTTAAAGTTATTGATGTGTCCCCTATTAAATCCTTGTTTTGCAATATGAATCTTGATAATGATGGGACTGGAGATGAGTCAACTTTAGTTAGAAGGTGTCCCAATGATTCAAAGTTTTTAGATCTTGATGCAAAAATTGGTAAAAGTGGGATTCAAGAGGTTAAACCTTTAGATAGCAACGAACCCACTATCTTGGATTTCAAGTAATTTAATTATGATAATTGCTCTTTGATAGATTGTATTTTCTTCTTGCAATACGTGCTAAATTCTCCTCACGCTTATAGTCAAAATAAAGCCTTTACTAAACATATCGTTGATGCTTTAATGCAATCTTATGAAGAAGAACTTGAGTTGGAAGTTTCTATCCCTGGAAAACTTTATGATGAGTGGGAACCTACTATTAAAATAAAAATTAAAGATCACGAATGCTATGCTTTGTGTGATTTGGGTGCTAGTGTTTCCATGATCCAAAAACTTTGTGTGATTTGCTAGGTTTCCCTGAATTTGATGATTGTTCTTTAAACTTGCACCTTGCGGATTCCACCATTAAGAAACCTATGGGAAAGATTAATGATGTTCTTATTTTTGCAAATATTAATTATGTGCCCATAGATTCCATTGTTCTTGATATAGATTGCAATCCTTCATTTCCTATTATTCTTGGTAGACCTTCCTTTGAACGATTGGTGCAATTATTGATATGAAGGAAGTGAATATTAGATTCCAATTTCCGTTAAGGAAAGGCATGGAACACTTCCCTAGAAATAAAATTAAATTACCATATGAATCTATTATGAGAGCCACTTATCGATTGCCTACCAAAGATGGCAATACCTAGATCTATCCCTGCTTTTATGCCTAGCTAGGGGCGTTAAACGATAGCGCTTGTTGGGAGGCAACCCAATTTTATTTTTATTCCTTGCTTTTTGTTCCTATTTAGTAATAAATAATTTATATAGCCTCTGTTTTGGTTGTGTTTTGTGTTTAATTAGCGTTTGTGCCAAGTAGAACCATTGGGAAGACTTGGGGAAAGTCTTTTTGATCTTGCTGTAAAAAACAGAAACTTTAGCACTCACGAGAATTGCTGCCATTTGTTATTGGAGGGTGATATTTAGTTAATTCTTTTGAAGATAATTAACAGATAAATTCCTCACGTACAGCAATTTATTTTAGAAATTTTTTGGGTTCCATAAGTACTCGAAACCTACAGATTACTACAGACTGTTCTGTTTTTGACAGATTCTGTTTTTCGTGTGGTGTTTGCTTATTTTGATGAATCTATGGCTAGTAATAGAGTTTACGAACCATAGAAAAGTTGGAATACAGTAGGTTTAACAACAATAAAAATAAATAATGTGTTAATTATAGTACCTTGAAGTGGTTGTTTGTTTTCTTTTACTAACGGAGCTCACAAAGATTTTCTTTTAAGTTTTGTGTTGTGAAGTTTTCAAGTTTTGGGTAAAGATTTGATGGATTATGGAACAATGAGTGGCGAGAGCCTAAGCTTGGGGATGCCCAAGGCACCGCAAGGTAAAATCCAAGGACACCAAAAAGCCTAAGCTTGGGGATGCCCAGGAAGGCATCCCCTCTTTCCTCTTCGTCCATCGGTAACTTTACTTGGAGCTATATTTTTATTCGCCACATGATATCTGTTTTGCTTGGAGCGTCTTGTATGATTTGAGTCTTTGCTTTTTATTTTACCACAATCATCCTTTCTATACACACCTTTTGGGAGAGACTCACTTGAATTGGAATTTATTAGAATATTCTATGTGCTTCACTTATATCTTTTGAGCTATATAATTTTTGCTCTAGTGCTTCGCTTATATCTTTTAGAGCACGGCGGTGGTTCTATTTTATAGAAATAATTGATCTCTCATGATTCACTTATATCATTTTGAGAGTCCTTTAGAACATCATGGTAATTCACTTTGGTTATAAATATTAAAATGCTAAGAGGAGTTGCATGCTTGATAGATGGTTTTGAGATATAAAAGTGGTAATATTAGAAGTGTTCTAGTAGAGTAATTGTGAAATTTATGAATACTTGTATTGAAGTTGGCAAGTCCCGTAGCATGCACGTAGGGTAAACGTTATGTGACAAATTTGAAGCATGGGATATTCTTTGATTGCTTTCCTTATGAGTGGCGGTCGGGGACGAGCGATGGTCTTTTCCTACCAATCTATCCCCCTAGGAGCATGCGCGTAGTGCTTGGTTTTGATGACTTGTAGATTTTTGCAATAAGTATGTGAGTTCTTTATGACTAATGTTGAGTCCATGGATTATACGCACTCTCACCCTTCCATCATTGCTAGCCTCTTTGGTACTGTGCATTGCCCTTTCTCACCTTGAGAGTTGGTGCAGACTTCGCCGGTGCATCCAAACCCCGTGATATGATACACTCTATCACACATAAGCCTCCTTATATCTTCCTCAAAACAGCCACCATACCTACCTATTATGGAATTTCCATAGCCACTCCGAGATATATTGCCATGCAACTTTCCACTGTTCCATTTATTATGACACGCAACATCATTGTCATATTGCTTTGCATGATCATGTAGTTGACATCATATTTGTGGCAAAGCCACCATTCATAATTTTTTTCATACATGTCACTCTTGATTCATCGCAATCCCGGTACACCGCCGGAGGCATTCACATAGAGTCATATTTTGTTCTAAGTATCGAGTTGTAATTCTTGAGTTGTAAGAAAATAAAAGTGTGATGATCATCATTAGAGCATTGTCCCATGTGAGGAAAGGATGATGGAGACTATGATTCCCCCACAAGTCGGGATGAGACTCCGGACAAAAAAAAGAGAAAATATGACAAAATAAAAAAGAAAAAAAGAAAGAAGGCCCAAATAAATAAATAAATATATAAATGAGAGAAAAAGAGAAAAGGGACAATGTTACTATGCTTTTTCCACACTTGTGCTTCAAAGTAGCACCATGATCTTCATGATAGAGAGTCTCTTATTTTGTCACTTTCATATACTAGTGGGAATTTTTCATTATAGAACTTGACTTGTATATTCCAATGATAGGCTTCCTGAAATGCCTTAGGTCTTCGTGAGCAAGCAAGTTGGATGCACACCCACTTAGTTTCTTTCATGAGCTTTCATATATTTATAGCTCTAGTGCATCCGTTGCATGGCAATCCCTACTCCTTGCATTGACATCAATTGGTGGGCATCTCTATAGCCCATTGATTAGCCGCGTCAATGTGAGACTTTCTCCCTTTTTGTCTTCTCACACAACCTCAATCATCATATTCTATTCCACTCATAGTGCTATGTCCATGGCTCGCCCTCATATATTGCATGAAAGTTGAAAGAGTTTGAAAAGGCTAAGTTTGAAACAATTGCTTGGCTTGTCATTGGGGTTGTGCATGATGAGAGAATTTTGTGTGACAAAAACGAAGCATGGACAAACTATATGACTTTGTAGGGATAAGTTTTCTTTGGCTATGGTATTTTGATAAGACATAATTGCTTGATTAACATACTTGGAGTATTACTATTTTTATGTCAACAATAAACTTTTATGTTGAATCTTTCGGATCTTAACATTCATGCCACAATAGAGAAAAATACATTAAATAATATTCTAGAAAGCATTCCACATCAAAAATTCTGTTTTTCCTCATTTACCTACTCGAGGACGAGCAGGATGTAAGCTTGGGGATGCTTGATACGTCTCCAACGTATCTATAATTTTTTATTGTTCCATGCTATTATATTATCTGTTTTAGATGTTAATGGCCTTTATTTTACACTTTTATATTATTTTTGGGAATAACCTATTAATCGGAGGCCCAGCCCAAATTGTTGTTTTTTTGCCTATTTCAGTGTTTCGTAGAAAAGGAATATCAAACGGAGTCCAAATGGAATGAAACCTTCGGGAACGTGATTTTTGGAACAAACGTGATCCATAGGACTTGGGGTGGACGTCAAGAAACAAACGAGGCAGCCACGAGACAGGGGGCGCGCCTACCCCCCTGGGCGCGCCCTCCCCCCTCGTGGGCCCCTCGTGGCTCGACCGACCTACTTCTTCTTCCTATATATGTTCACATACCCCGAAAACATCCAGGAGCACCACAAAACCCTATTTCCACCGTCGCAACCTTCTGTACCCAAGAGATCCCATCTTGGGGCCTTTTCTGGTGCTCCGCTGGAGGGGGCATTGATCACGGAGGGCCTCTACATCAACTCCATGGCCCCTCCGATGATGTGTGAGTAGTTTATGATCAAGTTTATCTATGAACAATATTTGATTCTTCTCTGAAATATTTTATGTATGCTTGGTTTATCTTTGCAAGTCTCTTCGAATTATCAGTTTGGTTTGGCCTACTAGATTGATCTTTCTTGCAATGGGAGAAGTGCTTAGCTTTGGGTTCAATCTTGCGGTGCTCGATCCCAGTGACAGAAAGGGAAACGACACGTATTGTATTGTTGCCATCGAGGATAAAAAATGGGGTTTACATCATATTGCATGAGTTTATCCCTCTACATCATGTGATCTTTCTTAAGGCGTTACTCTGTTCTTACGAACTTAATACTCTAGATGCATGCTGGATAGCGGTCGATGTGTGGAGTAACAGTAGTAGATGCAGTCAGGAGTCAGTCTACTTTGTCACGGACGTGATGCCTATATACATGATCATACCTAGATATTCTCATAATTATTCGCTTTTCTATCAATTGCTCGATAGTAATTTGTTCACCCACTGGAATACTTATGCTATCTTGAGAGAAGCCACTAGTGAAACATATGGCCCCCGGGTCTATTCTCCATCATACAAGTTTCCAATCTATTTTATTTTGCAATCTTTACTTTCAATCTATATCATAAAAATATCATAAATATTTATCTTATTATCATTATCTCTATCAGATCTCACTCTTGCAAGTGGCCGTGAAGGGGTTGACAACCCCTTTATCGCGTTGGTTGCGAGGTTCTTATTTGTTTGTGTAGGTACGAGGTGACTCGAGCGTGGTCTCCTACTGGATTGATACCTTGGTTCTCAAAAACTGAGGGAAATACTTACGCTACTTTACTGCATCACCCTTTCCTCTTCAAGGGAAAACCAACGCAATGCTCAAGAGGTAGTAGACTACGCCTCCGAAGAGATCGACGGTATGGATGACGATGCTGGAGACGAACAGGGCCAAGACCCTCTGTTTACCGGATGTTGGACGCCCACCTCCACATACGATGTGCACATGGTAGACACACCCAAAAAGGATGACGACGACGGCAAGAAGGATCCGGTTGAGGACAAGCCTGCTGAAGCACCTCCAAAGCGTCGATGTCAGCAGCGCCGCTCAAAATTGCGTCGCAGAAAAGACAGCAATACTGGCACCGAAGACAATAACACTCCTGAGAATGCCGAAGACCCCGAAGCCCCTGTCGAGCCAACATCCGAACAGGATGATTGGGGGATGGGCAAGTTAACCCCGACGATCCAGTCAGGAACAAGGACTCGGAGGATAGTAACTACCTACCGATCTTCGAAGAGGATGTGAGCCTCGGGACAAAGACTTCACCGTGCCGGAGGAACCCCTCGAACAAAAGCGCTTTAAGCATCGGCTAATCGCCACTGCGAGAATCCTAAAAAAGAAGCAGCAGCAACTCCAAGACAAACAGTATACGCTCAATGACAGATGGACTAAAGTCCTGGCAGCCGAGGAATATGGCCTCGAACACCCAACCAAGAGCTACCCGAAGCGCAAGATGCTACCACAATTTGACGACGAGGCCCTTGAGCCAATACTGCCAAAGTATAAACCCGCTGACGAACTCGACCGACCACCACGTGGACGGGACAGATCGGCTACTTACGCCGAACACCAGCCCGCTCCACCCCGCTGTAGAGGCAGGGAGGCAACGGCCCCGGGCTATACCTATGACCTACGCAAGGACCTGGACAATAGATCCAGTCAGAAAATATCATTCTATGGGTCAAGGGGTTGTGCTCCAACGCGAGAGGACGACCATCAGGCCTGGCACGACAGGGGCAACCCCACCCGGGCCGAAAACTGCATTCGGGCTTCATCCAAACTGTGCCGCGAGATTGCCTGATACTGAGGCGCCGCACACCCCTTATGCTTCACCGATGAGGTGATGGAACACCAGTTCCCTGAAGGGTATAAACCCCGTGAACATTGAATCATACGATGGTACCACAGACCTCACAGTATAGAACAAAGATTTTCTTCTCCATATTCACATGGCCCGCGATGATGATCTCCATGCCATCAAATACCTCCTGCTAAAATTAAAGGGACTAGCACGACACTGGTTAAACAGCCTCCTAGAAAACTCTATTGGCAACTGGGAAGACTTGGAGGATGCCTTTAGAGACAACTTGTAACGCCCGGATAATTAAGCTACAGTAATCCTCTTCTAATGGTGCCTTGTCATCACATTTCTGTTGCTAATCCTCGCTTGATCCAGATCTTAATTCAAATTCAAGTTCCAACTAAAGTCCAAAATTCAAAGTTCTCAAACATGCAAACTAAAATGTTCAAAGGGAAGAAAATAATCCCTGGATATTTGTCATGTTGGAACCAACCTCTTTTGAATTCCCAAAATGCCCCTAGAATTAATTTTTGGTCCATCAGCAATTAAATTTGGCCTTTTCAATTTCAAAAAAAGGTTAGGCAACTCCTTTTGAGCCCATACTTTTTATTCCATCTCAATATATTGTGTTAGATTTATGTGCCAAGTTTTGTTCAAAACAAAACTCGTTTGGTACAAAAGGAAAATGCAAAAGAAAAGAGAAAATGGAAAACAAAATAGCAAAAAAGAAAAGAACCTAATCTACTAGGCGGTTTGGCCCATCTAACCAAACAGCCAGGCCAGGCCAACCTGGCAATCCCTTCCCTCTCCCCTATTCACGCGATCGGGTCGCTACAGGGGCAGGTCGCCCCGAATCACCTCGCCGGCGCCGACGCCGGGAGGGGATAAGGGCGACGCCTCGGGCTCCCATCGTCTCCCCTCTCCCACTTGCCCCCTCTCCACTTCCCCACTCCTCCTCTCCCCCCCTACTCCTCTCCCTCGCCTTTCCATCCCACCCGAACACCCTCATCGCTGCCGTTCGCCATTGACGCGGCCACCATGCTCCCTGCGCCTCGACGATGAGTCCAACAGCTCCACCTAATCCATCTTCTCTATCTCCAACTAAGGGTTCAAGCTCGAAGCCACCACAGTCCGGGAATCGAGTTCTTCCGTGCATACGGTCGCCGGTGCTCCTCCGCCGATTGCCGACGCCCTGCTGCCCCTAAGCCACCACCGAGCCTCCGTGTGCCTCCCCGGTGAGCAGTCTCTACTTTCCCCTCCCTCAGCGCTGCTCCTAGATGCCCGTAGCCGCCACTTCCATTTCCACCCGAGCTTTGCTCCGCCGCGGTGCTCGTCGCCGTCGCTACCGACAATAACGTGCTCAACTGAGCTCGTAGTAGTACTCCAGGCACCTCTAGGCCCCTGTAGGACCCCTCCTTTGGGCATGTCGCGGCCTCTGCCGCTGTTCGCGATGACACTAGACCTCCGGCGTCTGCCACGGTCGACACCGCCATCGATGTAGCCCTCCTCCGCTCGAACCGACGCCACAGGTCGACTCCTGCTGCGCCCCCGAGAGCCGCTGCCATGCTGCTTACTGCCGCCGCCCGCCCGAGTCGGCCGTCCCGCTCCTCTCTGCGGCACGCCACTGCGCCCCGATGCCCGCTCGCCGCACCGGCCACACCCGCCCGCACTCTGTGCCGCCCGCGCGCAAGGGCTCTCGCACGCATCGTCTTCGCCACGGCCTCGGGCCCGCAGCCTCGCACCCTCGCCCCCGCACGCACCGCTGACCTGCAGCCCCGCCATCGCCACTGTTCCTTCGCTGCGCCGGCCGCCTCCATCCTTGCGCAGCCTCCTGCTTCTGCACAGCGCTGGCGCTACTGGCTTCGGTCGCCGCCGTTGTGCCCTCCTCCAAACACAACTCTCCCTGCTCCTCCCCCGTGCTGCCCGAGCCCGCTGACGCATAGCACTCTCCCACCGCGCACCGACCACACCACGCCCGCATCCGCCAGGACCTGGCGCCGTTACTCCCGGTCCGCCTCCGCCGCTCGCCGGCGCTCGCCGCACCCTCCCGCTCAGGCGCCCGCGTTTGGCCAGTGTCGTGGCCGCCGACGCCTTCTTGTGTGTGCTTGTGCGTAAGCACAACCACACAAAGGTAGCCTGGCCCACTGCCTGATGGGCCCCAGCCCTGTTTAATTTAGTTAGGTTACAAAATTGCTTAATTAGTGTTATGTTTGAATGACATATGGGTCCCACCTAATTAAATCAAATAAATCATTTTGGAATTTATTAAGACGCTGACGCACGGGACCAGTCTTTGTTGACTGGGTCAACTAGGCATCCGACCCCACCTACCAGCCTCAGTGGCGCACTGTGGGTGCACTCCACCGGGTACACCCAGTTTTTAACTGGCAAATTTCGTATTTAAAAATTAATAAGAAAAAATAGGAAATCATTTAAAAACTTTAGAAAATCATAGAAAATAAACTGTAGCTCGGATGAAAAAAATTTCTACATGAAAGTTGCTCAGAACAACGAGACAAATCCGAACACGCGGTCCGTTTACCAGTCAGATGCCTCTAACTATCTGAACATGGAACATTCCCCCTCCGGTCATCTGTCTGACACAGGTCCGGAACAGGGAAAACTTTCCCGGTTGTTTTCCCCCTTCACCTTTATCGCGTAGCCATACATTAGGTCACACCCGGCACATCTTATTGCCATGTTATTCTTTGTGGTGCTATGTTGATTTATATTTACTGTTGCTTCCCCCTCTTCTCACCGGTAGACCCCGAGACCGATGTTGCCCCTGTGATCGACTACCTCGACGACGACCCCTCCTTGCCAGAGCAACTAGGCAAGCAAGCCCCCCTTGAGCATTCCGATATCCCCCATTGCTTTCCCTCTCATGCTTGCATTAGAACCGCTACTGCTTTCTGTATGATCCTACTCTGATGCATAACCTGTTGTTGTTACCTGCTTTCATACCTTACTTGCTTATCCTAAACTTCTTAGTATAGGTTGGTTAGTGATCCATTAGTGACCCCCACCTTTTCCCAGTTGCCTTGCTTTATGTTTGATGTCTCAATCAATGTGATCGACGTCCAGGCCCCGACACCGCACATCACCCCCCCTAGTTGAACGACTCTGTAGAGTTACCATCGAGTGCCAAGGGTGGAACCTCATACATCACTCCTGATGAGACCTCTGTAGTGTAGCTAATTGGTCGTGGTCATCGAGGGTGATTTCCTCCTTAACCACTTCCAATACGGCTCTGTCGTGCAACCCCTCAAGTGTGAACCTCGAGGGTGGATCCTCTCACGTTCACCTTGATGATTACATCGAGTGGAATTTACCGGGGGTGATTCCTCGGCTTTTCCCCTTGATGTTTGCACACATGGATACTTAGACTTTACAATTGTTACTTGGATAGGCGGGTTGACCCTGAGGGGTACCCGCGAGTGATGTGGAGACGGGTTAACCTGGAAGGTGCCCGCGAGATACTTACGAGGCGTGGCCGGGCATTCTTAGACATTGCCGCAAGTACTCGAGACGGGGCGACGGGGTCACATCGATCGTGAGTCTCTGCTCGTTACCACATGCTCCTATTCTAGTAAGGTTTGGATATTTGATCTGATGGGCCTCTGGCCTGATAGAACTAACCATCACGCGGGCATAGTATGGGCGTTATGCGTCGTATGCATCAGCCGAATCATAATAGACGTCATCGACTGAGTAGCATGCGCCGGGTTGGACTGCGTAAGCTCCTGCCTTGTTGAAGGAGGTAGCTAGGTCTGCTCACCGGCCGCGTACGCAACATGCAGGAGTTCCCGGGGAGATGTCCCATGACCCCTTGGGGCATTTGTTTAGTCCGGCGTGTTGAGCACTCTATTAAGCCTAGGTCGGGTTGCGGCGTATTGTTTGGCCGAGGCCGGGCATGACCCAGTAAGGTGTGTCCGGCCGGAGTTAATCGAGCGTGGTGGGTAAGTTGGTGCACCCCTGCAAGGAAGAAAACATCTATCGATAGCCTGTCCGACAGTAACGAACACTTGGAGTTGTATCCCGATCAATACAACTAGAACTGGATACTTGCGATGAGAAATGGATATGAGAAATGGGTAGTATGGCTCTGGGATGCTTTCTCGCAGGGAGTCGAGAAAGGATCTCTGGCCGAGGTTGATAACACTTCTACTACTTTACTTTATGCTACTCTACTCCCTCTTGTTGCTGCAAGATGGTGGTTTCCAGAAGATGCTAGGCTTTGATAGGCTAGGCTTTCCCCTTCTCTTCTAGCATTCTGCAGTTTAGTTCACAGATACGGCCCATTTCCTTTGATACAGATGCATACTTAGTTTAGATCTAATGTAAGTCTTGCGAGTACTTTTGATGAGTACTCATGGTTTCTTTGCTACCTGTTTTTCTCCCATACCCAATTGTTGCAACCAGATGACGGATCCCAGGAGCCAGACGAAGCCACTAATGCCTACTACTACGTGAAGACAGCCGAAGACCAGGAGTAGTTAGGAGGCTCCCAGGCAGGAGGCCTTGCCTTTTCGATCGTAGATGCTTTTGTGCTAGCCTTCTTAAGGCAAACTTGTTTAACTCATGTCTGTACTCAGATATTGTTGCTTCCACTGACTCTTGTGTATTCGATCTTATGTATTCGAACCCTCGAGGCCCCTGGCTTGTAATATAAAGCTTGTATTATTTTAATTCGTGTCTAGAGTTGTGTTGTGATATCTTCCCGTGAGTCCTTAATCTTGATCGAACACATTTGCATGTATGATTAGTGTACGATTGAATCGAGGGCGTCACAAGTTGGTATCAGAGCCAACTGCTTGTAGGATCCCCCTTTCCAATTCCTTGGCCGAAGTTGAGTCTAGAAACTGAAAACTATTTTACTAACTTGGCTATGTGGCTTACGGTTCCACGTCCCCATTGGGTGGTATTAGGATCTTTTATTCCTCGTCTATACTCTGGGACTCTGATCTCTCGTCTATTCGGGTTAAACATTTTACTAACTCTGAGATTAGGTTCTCGTACCCACTTCCTCCCGGAGAGACCCTGACTCCAAATGATCGCCTGCTACACCAGAAAACTCTGAAGGTACTCCTCGATGAGTCCCAAGACCCTGTGCCCACTTCTTTCTAGTTCCCTACCACCGATATATCCATATGGATAACTACATACCCTTGTCATTCATACAATCATTCCTTGTTGCTCGTGTTATTACAAGATGCCCTGAACTGCTATCCTTTGTTCCGATAATCCTTTGAGCTTACTGCGTTGCAGTTCCTTGTCACCTGAATACCCCTACGGATAACTTTGTGCACCTACCGAGTATCCGCTCATCCTCAGTTGATTCATGTACTTCACAAAAGTCTTCGTAATACCATTTTTGTTCTTGTGAAAATCCTCAACAGCCTATTGTTCTTGAATTTCTTGCTTGCTTGCATTATGGTTAATACCATAAGTCTAATAATCTTATTGTCATCCTTTGTTATTATCATTTTGAGGCTGTTGATACAATATGTTGCGAATGCTCGCAATCCTCTATCAGATCCTAGAATCCATCCTTCCGGCTCAGACGTCATTTTAACATGAGTTGGATCTCGACCAATCAAATCACCATCGATTGTACCCCTAAGGCTATTCTACCTATCCATCCCTAATCAGAGCATTGCTTCTGATCCACCATTTCGGAAATCATAATTCCTTTGCATTTGAGCTTTGAATTAGTCAGTTGTTTCTATAATCTGATATCCTCGCATTCTTTCTTCTTCTGGGTGAGTACCTATACTCACATCAGATCCATTGTGGACCACCAGACCCCTTTTCCGGATTTTATCCGACCACGTCCTTCATATTCAATAAGCTTGTGAGCCTTTCCTCGGATACATAATGCTTTTGGTAAATTGTATCCTCCGCATTCTCAAGCATGCTCTACTACCGAGCTTGTGTTATTTATTCTCGAAATTTATAATATATGTTCCAAAGATGCCCCGATGGGTTGAACCTATGCCTTCCCTAATCTGTGTGAACTCGAAAGTTATGCGGGTTATACTCTACTAGCTTTTCGTCAGATAAAATTTCAATACTACAACTTCATCAAGAGCGAGAAGTAAAATGAAAGATTATGCATTGTAGAAGTGGGAGTCGACCCTGAACCTTGTGGGACTTATCATGAAAGCTTCTTGCAAGGATATTTAATCATTTGAATAATTTTTCTGGTATCGTAAATTGGATCCCTTGCAGTTATGGTCCCGACCATATTTCCTCCTTGATCCCATTTACTGGGTAAGTTACAATTACTTATCCTCTGCAAATCATTCCCCCGTCCAACCTTTACTCCGATTTACCTTCTGGCAATACACCTAGTACTTGATACTGGGAAGCTTTATACCCCATCACATCATTCCTAGCCTGATCGTTTATATTTTTATCGTGTCAACTTTTAACTGTGCTACCTGATCCTTCTTCCTGGAGCACAATTTTTGACGATGAGCTAAGCCTACATCGACTTTCCTCGTCATATCATTTTGTCTTGAATAGCAAGCTTAATTTCGACTTTGTGTCGTACCCGTGGTTCCAATAACCTTTCGCTTCATCATTCCTTTAACTTGATGTCATCGCTGATCGATTACATTTTCATGAAATATCTCGACAAATGTGTCATGATCATCATCAACATTCTGAGCTCTTCCAGGATATCAATCGAATTCATGATGAGAAATACAATCCTTGCCCCTTGATGATTTAAGTTATCATCGACAACATTCTTGCCTTCCCCAACACAAACTTGTTCATATAATTTTGGTAATACATCCTTTTTGACATGTTGATGGATTGTTGCTGAGCCCATCGGCCACACCCTCATCTTTTCCTTGCTAAAATTGTATGACTTATTTTCTAAGTTGTTTCCGATGGATCCTTTGTGTACCCGAAGTCCGACCTTTCCCTGATGACCATGCCAACACTATCTCGAAACATGTGTGTGGTACTCCGATCATCAACAAGAACATTGGAAGCGCAATGCTGAATTTTCTTGTTCAATTATCGAAACACCATTGGATGGGTAATACTCCCAATTTCCTTGCCCCGTTGTCTAAATGGTTTCATACATGGGGCCTTATCATGTATATCATGCTTTGCCTTCCCTTGCGAAAGATATACTCTTGATACTCGGGTATAAGCACTTTTTCCTTCTGTTTGTCTGATTAATATACTAGTCATAATTTCCTTTCCATTGTTTTGTTTAACCTTTCCAATAACCTAACTTATCTAAGAAGAGAAAATTCCTTGCTTATGTAAGCACCTCAATGTACAACTCTGTTAGTAAAGACCCTGTTATTATTGTTGTTGACATTCCGGTAACCACCGATGGAAGAGAACTTTGCCTAATGGCCTGCCTCGTTCAACGAGCAGGATAATGGTTCTCTTCGTCCCTCACCCCTGGTACCGACGTTGTTGCCGACATAGCTGACAGGCTGCCCTTTGACATGCCTTGCTATCATAACCGTGCAAGATGTCACCGCTCCTTCTATTTTAACCCACATGGTGGGCCCATAACCCATAGTTCCACGAGATCGAAACCTAACTCTACTATATATCCTATGTTCCGAAGTATCAATTGCTCTTGGGTTTGTGTGTTGTCATGAGCCACCGTTTGAGAGATGATCTATTCCCGATGCTCTAAACCCCCTTCTCACACTCTGTTCAAGTATCCATCGTTTGTCCATTCGCTTGAAACTGCCTATTGTACTTTCATATTTTGCTCTCGATGACTTTTTTGAATTTCAGCTCGAGAGATGTCTCTATGCCATGTTCACTAAGATAGTGCCCAGGTACCTATCTTGTGTTGAGCTCCGTCCTTCCCGAGTCTTTCCCCCTTACTTCACCCCTTAAATCTCGGGACGAGATTTCCTGTAGTGGAGGAGATTTGTAACGCCCGGAAAATTAAGCTATAGTAATCCTCTGCTAATGGTTCCTTCTCATCACATTTCTGTTGCTAATCCTCGCTTGATCCAGATCTTAATTCAAATTCAAGTTCAAACTAAAGTCCAAAATTCAAAGTTCTCAAACATGCAACCTAAAATGTTCAAAGGGAATAAAATAATTCCTGGATATTTGTCATGTTGGAACCAACCTCTTTTGAATTCCCAAAATGCCCCTAGAATTAATTTTTGGTCCATCAACAATTAAATTTGGCCTTTTCAATTTCAAAAAAAATGGTTAGGCAACTCCTTTTGAGCCCATACTTTTTGTTCCATCTCAATATATTGTCTTAGATTTATGTACCAAGTTTTGTTCAAAACAAAACTCGTTTGGTACAAAAAGAAAATGCAAAAGGAAAAGAGAAAACGGAAAACAAAATAGAAAAAAGAAAAGAACCTAATCTACTAGGCGGTTTGGCCCATCTAACCAAACAGCCAGGCCAGCCCACCCTAGCGATCCCTTCCCTCTCATCTATTCACACGACCACGTCGCTACAGGGGCAGGTCGCCCCGGACCACCTCGCCGGCGCCGACGCCGGGAGGGGATAAGGGCGACGCCTCGGGCTCCCATCGTCTCCCCTCTCCTAC